>NW_004949114.1:6369588-6380258 GCF_000317375.1 Microtus ochrogaster
GGAGGCAGAGGCAGGCGGATCTCTGTGAGTTTGAGACCAGCCTGGTCTACAGAGCTAGTTCCAGGACAGGCTCCAAAAACCACAGAGAAACCCTGTCTCGAAAATAAATTCCTATAGGGGAAATTCTGGAATATGACTAGAATACAACTTTTAGCAGCTATTGCTCTTTTCTCAGCACTCAAACAATTCAAACAGAGCATAATAACATACAGTATTAAAATTCTCTGTATATTTTCCATATTTGTGCACTTTATTTTAACCTCTATTTTGTTTATTTTTTGCTTTTTGAGACAGGTTCTCTGTATCTTTGACCTGGAATAACTCTGCAGACCAGGCTGTCCTTGAACTCTCAGAGATCTGCCTGGCTCTGCCTCCCAGGCATTAGGATTAAAGGTGTGTGCTACAACACCTTGAACTCAGAGAGATCTGTTTGTCTCTGCCCTCTAGGCACTGGGATTAAAGGCCTGTGCTACCACACCTTGAAGTCACAGAGGTCAATCTCCCTCTGCCTCCCAAGTGTTGGGATTAAAGGTGTGTCCTACCACACCCAACTACCCTCTTTCTTCCTTTTTTTACTTTTAAGAACTTTTAACTTTTAGCTTGCATATATTTTTAACCCACTGTAATCCATTTAGAAATTTTCTTTGTCTTTGAATCTCTCTTTACTGTGTATCTCTCTTTTTCTGACCACATGAGTCTTTAGTTTACCAAGCAATCTCAGTAGGACTAAAGCCGTGGCTTTGCCGGCTAGATGTAGCCCATTCCTTAGCTTTCTGCCATTCCAACCTTGTGGCTGAGGTACCGGCCAGAGCCGCATTTACTGCCACAAGTCTACAGTGTTTCAAGGTCCTTGCCATCAAACAAGCTGCAACAGACAACACTCAAGTTCTCTCTCTGGAGCTGGCCCTCCTGACTCAAACAGTCAGAGTTTGCCCTGGCAAGACAGCCCAGGAAGCTGGCATTTTAAAACAACACAGGTTTTTTCCTGCTACTGCTGAAAACAAACAAGCATTCAGTTGGCTTTTATCAACATCATTTAAATGTTTTGTGGCAGGACTACTTAAGAGCTGCAGGGTTTTGCAGCTGAAGCTGAGTCAGGAAGCCTCTCTTAGATGAGAGCACTTGCTTGCCTCTAGCAAGCAGAGCAGACCCGAGAAATTGCTGCTACCAAGAAAACATGCTTTACTCTTTCCCAAGCTTTCTCAGGCTTTCAGTGGATACAATGTCCACACGTCTGGCAGCCATTTTGTAGTAATAGGAATTGGGGGCTGCTTCCTGCCACCCGGCTAGCTTTATACCCGAAATAATTACACGGAAACTGTATTCTTTTAAACACTGCTTGGCCCATTAACTCCAGCCCTTACTGGCTAATTCTGATATCCCGATCAATCCATCTCTAATAAACTGTGTAGCACTGGTCTTATCGGGAAAGATTCAGCATGTCTGACCTGGTGGCTTGCTTCATCATGCGTGTCTGCCCAGGAGCAGGGAGCTTGGCTTCTCTGAGCTCACTTCCTCTTACTCCCATCATTCTGTTCTGTTAACTCCTCTCATCTATGTTTTAACTTATCAGGGCCAAGCAGTTTCTTTATTGCTTAACCAACGAAATCAACAGATTGATATATGACACTCCCACATCATAAAATATTGGATAGGAGTGAAGTACCCAGACAATCCAACATTTTAGGGCAACGACCTTGCTGTTTCCTCGGTGTTACACATCTAGAACAGCTTCAAGACTGCTGGCTGAATACAGCTTCACAGAATAGTCCAGACAGGATTTGATCATTACCCTAAATTTTTGCTTTGAGTCCTAATAAGATTACCAATGCCCCCAAACAGCAGGAAAACTAAGCCCACATCTTCCAAAAATGGAATATAAATATTTGTTTTTGTTTAGCATGTTGGTTACAAGTTGTTATGGATAATAGTCAGGAAAACACTAAACAAAGGAAATTAGATCCAGGGTTCTTGCTTTGAAAAGAAAAAAGGGGAAATGATGTGGACTAATGCTCTTGTCCACTTTAAAGGTTTGCTGCTCTTATTGGTTGAATACCAAACTGAGTGTCCAGTAGCTAGGCAGGAAGTATAGTTGGGACTATCAGACTAGGAGAATTCTGGGAAGAGGAAAGTCAGAAACACAGTTGTAATCTGACTCAGAGGAAGGAAGATAAAAATGCCTTACACGGAAAAGGTACCCAGTCACATGGCTACACATAGATATGATTTATAAATTAATTTTAGTTGTAACAGTTACTTAGCAACAAGCCTAATAAATAGGCCCCAGTGTTTATCATTACTATAAGTCTTTGTATGCTTCTTTGGGTCTGAAAGACTGTGGGGCTAGGTGGGACAGAATCTTCTGTCTACAATATCTCACTGGCTACCTGTGAAATGGAAGTCCAAGATTTCAATGCATATTCAGTTCAGCAGGTTAGACCTGCACGTTATTCTCTAGTCTATGTTGGAATTATGAAGAATTTTCTAATGCCAGTGAAGGAATGGACTTGCTGCAAGATGAGGGCAAGCAGACAAAGAAAAGAGCAACAGCTTCTATCTTCCATGTACTTTCACAGGCTTCCAGAAGGAAAAAGGTGTGCCCCTATTTAAGGTGTGTGCACTAGCCTCAAGATATGAATGAGAGGTGTGAGTTTTACATTCTTGGGGTCCAGGTTAAATGTTTGTGTCTTTCTAACTTCAAAGTCTGCATTTGAAGTGATCTACTTACTTCAACTTAAGCATAGCATTACTCATAGTTGTGCCCTCCATTGTAGGAGTTTAGTTAATTCCAGCTCTGGTCAAGTAAGAAACCATGACTATCCATCACAAGTGCATTTTGTTTACTGGGGTCAATCTTCCATAAATAAAGGAATGATGCCCATTCCCACACAGATGTTATTCCTCTTCTTATATTGTTGTAAGATTTTTTTTCATAAGACAGGCAGGGGAGCACATACCTTTAATGCCAGCACCTGGGAGGCAGAGGATGGTGGATCTCTGTGAGGTTGAGATCAGCCTGGTCTAAAGAGTGAGTTCTAGGACTGGCTACATAGCTACTTAGAAACCCTGTCTCCCCCCTGCCCCAAACACACACACAAAAGAATTCCTTCCAAAACAAGAGACATGATTTAGGAAGAGGTGGTTTTATTGATCTGTCAGGGGCCTCAGTATTCACAACATGAAGGTTCAGGTGGAAAAAATTATGTGGTGGCAGGAGGCAGAGGTAGGAAGGATTCTGAATGTGGCTGTCTTTTTTCCTTCCTTTTATTCCTACCAGACTCACAGACCCCAGGATGGCTCTGCCAAAACTCATTGGTGGTTTTCCTCTCATCCTCAGTTAATTCTCCCTATACAGTCTTCCTGATCCACTTAGGGTGTGCTCTGACAAAATACTAAATACTTCTTCTTTCTATCAAATAGATGCCAAGACTCAGCTTCTCAATACCTCCTAATTTTCATCCTCACTGGTGTGTGCTGTTGTCTTTAAACTTTGAACTTCCATGCTTACTATGCTGGGCCTTAGACATGAGAGAGTATTCTGGTTTCCAAAGCATGCAGAATATATTCAACAGTTACTGAAAAAGTGGTTTGGAGACAGTTCCCCTTAGACTGTGATCTGTAAAGTGCTCCTTACCTCTATCATCTCTCTCCAGATTAACATGTCTGAATGGACACACTAAGCCTCAAGTACATGAACATGTCTTCAGTGATTCAATCCACTCAGTAATCCCCACTCCTGAAAATCAGCCTCCAATGTTGCTCATCCCTCAAGATAGGACAAATCAATCAATTGGTTTTGATCTCTAAATTTTTTGGGTTTTTGTATAAGAACTTTTCCAGGTGGCTACTTAGTAGCTTCAGTGACTCATCTATATGTGGGTTTAAACACAAGGAGGCAGGTATCCTTTCCCTCAAATGTGTCATTTGAAACAAAGGTAGACAATCAATGCTGGACTCCTTATTTGTAAAACATAATCTTTGAATTACTAATACATTGCTCTCCTGAGTATGTTCCTGAATAGGAGAGCAGCTTCCTATGGGGGAACTTAGATCCCACTGGGGCTCAAGTAGAGTATTTGTTCATATACAGTATCATCCCAGGAATAGGGCAGGTGGGGCTTTTATTTTAGTAAGCAGTTCTCTGGAGGACATGGCACAGCCAAAAGGATTTAGGTCCCTATCAGCAAGAAGCATGCGTCTAACTTAAAAGGATTGTACACATAACAGAGAAATTCTTGGTCATTACAGCAAAACAAACTGACTGAAACAAAAAGAAACACATACAAACAGACACAAATACAAACACACATTCAGAGAGAATGAGAGAGAAAAAGAGAGAGAGAGAGAGACAGAGACAGAGAGAGAATCAGGTTATTAGGTTGCTGGCTCAATCCTGGTCTGCCAGTGTTCCTGGACAGGATTGGATCCAGGAACCAGATTGCCTCCTGGCTTTTGCTCCCTTAGACCTTGCTTCCTCATGCCCACTTTTGAAAAATACAAACTTTTAAAATGCCAACTTTTAATCTGGAATTAATGCCAGAAGACACACACCTTTAATCCAGATCTCAAGGTAGTAAGACACACCCTACACTGTGCCACACCCTCTGCTGTTAGCATAAAAGGAGAGGCAGGGAGGCAGCTACTGCCCTTTGCTGCTTGCCATTGTCTTGCATCAAGTCCTTTCCTTCCCTGGCAGTAGATAATCATATTTTGAATTACAGCATAGACTGAGGAATAGCCAGCAAGTCAGACCTCCGAGACTGAGTAAGTACTGGGTTCTTGCACTTTTCTGTCACAGGTAGCCTTTGTGGGATTAGTAGGACTGCAGCTCTTAGACATTCTAATGAATCAATCTCCTTCAAACAGAGAGATCCATTCTATGTGTTCTGTTCCTTTAGAGAATCATAGTACACTTTTCAATATAAGAGTGTATAAATTGTTCCAAATTGTCAAAAGTAGTGTGTAATTGTCTTACTTAATATTTAATCTAGAAAAGATGGAGTGATATAAGAAAGAATCCCTAGTACTCTAGACTGTCTTCATTGAATCTCATAGGGCAATATGTATAGAATTTCAGAAAGACCAAAGTTTCTAACCTTATAGAAAAGGGAACAGATAGGAAAAGAGAAACTAAAAATCTAAAATACATCTGTAATTGTGACCCTCATGTTGAAGAAGAAAACAATCCTGTTCTTTTTTGGCTCCAGGTAAACCTTCACACTCCCAGCAGCAGACATGTCAGAAGTCTTAGCAGCTGAGAGCAGAGGCTACACACAGATCAGAGTCAAGAAATTCTCCTACAGATGGATCATCAGCAACTTCTCTTTTTGCTTGGACGGAAGCTTGGGCAATGACATTGTAAGCCCCACTTTCTCAGCAGGAGACAATGACCAACAGAAATGGCTTATGAAACTATACACGAATGGGATGGATGAGGAAAGCAGAGGTTACCTGTCAGTTTTCCTAGGGTTGCTAAGCTCTCCAGAGAGCCCAGTGTGGGCAAAGATCCAGTTTGGGTTCCTAAATGCCAAAGGAGAGGAATTCCGAATCATGAGCAGTCAAAGAGTCGTCAGGTTCAACCCAAACCAAAGCTGGGGTATCACAAAATTCATTCGTCGAGATTTCCTTTTTTTCACTCCATGTTTGCTTCTCCCAGATGACAAACTCACACTCTGCTGTGAGGTGAGCGTGGTTCAGGACTACATCAGCATCTCTGAACAGAACATGCAGCCAGGGATTGACGTTCCAAGGTGCACACTGGTAGATGATCTAGGAGAGCTATGGGAGAATTCCCTCTTCACAGACTGCTGCCTGGTGGTAGCAGACCAGGAATTCCGGGCTCACAAGGCCATCTTAGCTGCTCGCTCTCCAGTTTTCAGAGCCATGTTTGAACATGACATGGAGGAGAACAGAAAGAATCGCATTGAGATTCATGACCTGAAACCTGAAGTCTTCAAGGCAATGATGGACTTCATTTACACCGGTAAGGAACCAGATCTCCACAGCATGGCAGATGCTGTGCTGGCAGCTGCTGACAAGTATGGCCTGGAGCGTTTGAAGCTTATGTGCGAGAGTTCCCTCTGCAAGGACCTGTCTGTGGAGAATGCTGCCCACACTCTCTTACTGGCTGACCTCCACAGCTCAGTGCATTTGAAATCTCGGGCAATGGATTTCATTACAGCTCATGCTTCTGAGGTTTTTCAGACCTCGAGCTGGAAGACAGTGGTCAACTCCTATCCCTACTTGGTGGCTGAAGTATGTGTCTCCCTGGTTTCTGGGCATGGTCTTTGCCTGGAGCCCCCCTCAAATGCCTGAAGCAGTCTTAGGACCCTGTGGGCTGCGACCTACGTTCTCCTTCCAGAAGAAACAGTCAGTATTGTTACTAATGACACCTGTTTAGACTCTGGGCTCTGAGGTACATATACAGTGAATTTGTGGAAACACATCTGCTAGGCCTGGCTTCAACACCTCTGTAAATTAGTGAAGGGCAGGTATGGGGAAGAGCAGCACTGGACAATGGTATACTCTATGCAACTTCTACCCTTCCGTTAGACTGCTGTGATTTCTAACCAATCAGATGGAAACTGGGATTCAGGGTTTTGCTGATCCCAAGCTCATCCAAGTAAGGTTTTTTTTTTTTTTTTTGCATAAAACTCTCTGCATTGGATGAGCAGACCATATGATCAAGGGCTCAGAACAAAGGAAAGAATAAAGATGAATTTTTATTTAAAAAAGAAGGGCAAGAAAAAGAAGACACATTCCCTCCAACTCAGCATGTGTGAACTGGAGAGGTGATGACTCAGTTTAAATAAGCAATAGTTATTTCTGCAGGGGACCCTTGATCACTTCCCAGCACACATTAGGGGCTTTACAACAATCACTAACCTCGGCTACAGCAGATCTGAGTTCCAACTCCATGGGTACAGCCGTCGCTGTAGACAAAACCTTACCCAAGTAAAATATAAAATGAGTAAAATATTAAAATCACTTTCTGGGTTCTAGTAAAGTTCCTGTTTGGTGAAGTACATTTTAGTCCCTCCCACTCTGCTGAGCTGGGGAAGATTGGCCCCATCCTCCCTGCCACATAGGACACAAGCCCTCAGTTCTTTCTTGCACTGACAGTGGCAGAGTGGATAACGGCCCATCATGCTCTTGTGAAAAGTGAGACACAGAGGCCTAAGGGGAAAAAGACAACCTCACCTGGCAGTGTGTTGATTGACTCGGCTTTGAAAAACAACATTTATTGGTTCTGAAAAAGGAGAAGGGGGTTGATTTGTTAAGAATTCAAACTTTTTCTTCCCAACCACTGGTTCTGTTATTAAATATTGAGAATATGATTCATTTTTCTCCTCTGATTTCTCTCACCTTCTATAGTGGTATATTATTTGTATTTTAATAAATAAAGTTTACATGAATATCAGAGGGCAAAGCAGCCATACTATTCTGTTTTACAGGCCAGGGTCTGACGGCACACACCTTTAATTCCAGTACTCGAGAGACAGAGCCAGACAGATCTCTGTGAGTTCAAAGTCATCCTTGGCTACTTGAGATTGAATCTATCTTAAAAAAGAAACAAAGCTCACACAAAGATGATCCCAATCCCTGGGATCACATGCCTTTAATTCCAGCACTAGGGAGGTTGAGGCAGGAGTTATATGGCTGCATGGAGAAAGGCATATAAAGGGAAAGAGAGGAAATCAGTGGACTCTGGAGTGTGGAGACTTCTAAGGCAGCAAAAGCCAGGAGGCAATCCAGTCCCTGGAGCCAAACTAGTGCCAGGACACTGGCAGACCAGGATTGAGCCAGCAACCTGATAACCTGATTCATTCATTTCTCTCTCTCTCTCCCCCCCTCTCTCTCTCCTAATGTGTGCTTGGTTTGTGTCTCTTTATATGCCTTTCTATTTGTTTCAGTCAGTTTGTTTTGGAATAATGACCAAGACTTTCTCTGGTATATAGACAATCTTGTTGATTAAGACCCATGTCTCTTCCTGATGGGGACCTGAATCCTTTTGACTGTGCCATGTCCTCCAGAGAACCATCTACCTGAAATAAAAGCCCCATCTGCCCCATTCCTGGGGTGATACGGTATATGAACAAATACACTACTTGAGCCCCAGTGGGGTCTAAGCTCCCCCATAGGAATCTGCTTTCCTCTTCAGGAAAACACTAAGTAGAGCAATGAAATAGCAATGCAAAGCTTTATGTTTTGCAAATGAGCAGTGCAGCACTAAATGTCAAGCTTTGTTTCAAATGACACATTGGAGGGAAAGGGTACCTGTCTCCCTGTCCCTACATCCACATAAAGAAGAGTCACTGATGCTGCTAACTAGTCACCTGGAAAAGTTTCCTATATGAAAAAAATCAAAAATTCAGAGATCAAAACCAATTGATTGATTAATCCTGTCTTGAGGGATGAGCAGCATTGGAGGCAGATTTTCAGAAGAGCTGGACTGGGGATTACTGAGTGCATTGAATCACTGAAGATATGTTCATGTACTTGAGGCTTTGTGTGTCCATTCAGACATGTTCATCTGGAGAGAGATGATAGAGGTAAGGAGCATTTTACAGATCACACTCTAAGGGGAACTGTCTCCACACTACCTTCCAGTAACTGTTGAATATATTCTGCATGCTTTGGAAACCAGAATACTCTCTCATGTCTAAGGCCCAGCATAGTAAGCCTGGAAATTCAAAGTTTAAAGACAACAGCACACACCAGTGAGGATGATAATTAGGAGGTATTGAGAAGCTGAGTCTTCACGTCTACATGACGGAAAGGAGAAGTATTTAGTATTTTGTCAGAGCACACCCCTAAGTGGATCAGGAAGTCTGTATAGGAAGAATTAACTGAGGATGAAAGGAAAACCACCAATGAGATTTGGCAGAGCCATTGTGGGGTCTGTGAGTTTGGATGGAATAAAAGGAAGGAAAGAAGACAGCCACATTCAGAGTCCTGCATATCTCTGCTTCCTGCCACAATATATAAATTCTACCACCTGAACCTTCATCTTGTGAACACTGAGGCCCATGACAGAGCAAAAAAGCACCTCTTCCTTTATCATGTTTCTTGTTTTGGAAGGAATTCTTTTGTTTCTGTATGTTTGGGGGTGGGACAGGGTGTCTAAGTAGCTATGTAGCCAGTCCTAGAACTCACTCTTTAGACCAGGCTGACCTCAACCTCACAGAGATCCACCATCTTCTGCCTCCCAGGTGCTGGCATTAAAGGTATGTGTTACCCCTGCCGGGTTTATGGAAAGAATTCTTACAACAATATACGAAGACTAATAACAGCTCTGTGGGAATGGGCATCATTCCTTTATTTATGGAAGATTGACCCCAGTAAGCAAAATGCACTTGTGATGGATAGTCATGGTTTCCTACTTGACCAGGGCTGGAATTAACTAAACTCCTACAATGGAGGGCACAACTATAAGCAATGTTAAGCTTAAGTTGAAGTAAGTAGATCACTTCAAATGCAGACTTTGAAGGTAGAAAGACACAGACATTTAACCTGGACCTCAAGAATGTAAAACTCACACCTCTAATTCATATCTTGAGGCTAGTGCACACACCATAAATTGGGGCACACTTTTTGCCTTTTGGAAGCCTGTGAAAGTACATGGAAGATAGAAGCTGTTGCTCTTTGTCTGCTTGCCCTCATCTTGCAGCATTTCCATTCCTTCACTGGCATTAGAGAATTCTTCATAATTCCAACATAGCCTAAAGATTAACCTGCAGGTCTAACATACTGGACTTAATATGTACTTAATTCTTGGACTTCCACTTCACAGGTAGCCATTGAGACACTGTAGACAGAAGGTTCTGTCCCACCTAGCCCTACAGACTTTTATCCCAAAGAAGCACACAAAGACTTATAGTAATGATAAGCACATGGGCCTATCCATTAGGCTTGTTGCGAACTATCTCTTATGTCTAAAATCCATTCATTAATCATATCTATGTTTGGCCATGTGATCGGTACCTTTTCTGTGGAAGATACTTTTATCTTCCTTCCTCTGAATCTGATTACAACTGTGTTTCTGACTTTCCTCTTCCCAGAATTCTCCTAGTCTGATAGTCCCAACTATACTTCCTGCCTGGCTACTAGACACTCAGGTTTTTATTCAAACAATAAGAGCAGCAAATCTTTAAAGTGGACAAGAGCATTATTACACATCATTTTCCCCTTTTTTCTTTTCAAAGCAAGAACCCTGAATCTAATTTCCTTTGTTTTGTTTTTTTCTGACTATTATCCATAACAACTTGTAATCAACATGCTAAACAAAGACAAATATTCATAATCCACTTTTGGGGGATATGGGCTTAGTTTTCTAGACTACATCCTGCTGTTTTTGGGTGTTTGTAATTATGGGGACCCAAAGCAAAAATTTGGGGTAATCACACTGGAGCACTGGACTGAGCTCCCAAGGTCCCAATGAGGAGCGGAAGGAGGGAGAAGATGAGCAAGGAAGTCAGGACCATGAGGAGTCCACCCACCCACTGAGACAGTGGGGCTGATCTATTGGGAGCTCACCAAGGCCAGCTGGTCTATGACTGAAAAAGCGTGGGATAAAACCGGACTCTCTGAACATGGCGAACAATGAGGGCTGATGAGAAGCCAAGGACAATGGCACGGGGTTTTGATCCTACGTAATGTTTTGGCTTTGT
>NW_004949114.1:6382422-6390778 GCF_000317375.1 Microtus ochrogaster
GTGTAGTAGGATCAAAAAC
This sequence comes from Microtus ochrogaster, assembly GCF_000317375.1. Classification (NCBI taxonomy): domain Eukaryota; kingdom Metazoa; phylum Chordata; class Mammalia; order Rodentia; family Cricetidae; genus Microtus; species Microtus ochrogaster. Next base: position 6,382,442 of record NW_004949114.1, read on the forward strand.
CCATTGCCATTGTTCTTAAGATTTCTGCCTCCTCCCCGCCACCGCCTCCCATTTCCCTCCCCCTCCCCCAATCAAGTCCCCCTCCCTCATCAGCCCAAAGAGCAATCAGTGTTCCCTGCCCTTCCGGAAGTCCAAGGACCACCCACCTCTATCCGGGTGTAGTAAGGTGAGCATCCAAACTGCCTAGGCTACACACTGTAGGCCACATAGAAGGATTTTTGTCTACATGTGTCTTGACTGTATATCCTGATCTTTTTCTGTGTATAGGTATCTTTTATCTGCTAAGTGATGTGCATACCTTTAGAGCTGCAAATTTGGTAAGTGGTTCCACCCCATTCTTTAGCTATTTGAGAGTCTAGCTTCATGGTGGAGATACTGGCAGGAACCAGATTTATTTCCACAACTCTGTAAAGTTTCAGGTCCATGCAACCACCAAGAAACCTGATACTGTCTGGCAAAAACACCATTTCAATGTTTGGTGGAAGAGCCTCTTAAAAGGGCTGTGAGAGTCTGTGACTAACACTGAGTCAGGCAGCCTCTTAAAGGAGCTGTGACTCTGCATACCACCAGCAAACAGGACCTACTGGAGTAATAATGGTTGCCTACAAGCTATGCTTGATGCTGTTCCTGTCTGTCTAGAATCATCCTTTTCATCCAACCAGAAGCCATAACTTTATTAGTGATAGAAACAGTTCAAATTTCAAACCAAGCTGTAGTTCCACCTTTGAAACACCAAAAAAAAAGGGGGGGGGGAGAGGATGGGGAGTGTCCTCGCTCTCAAATAGTTAGATTGTTAATTTCATAAGAGCATTTACAATATCATTACTGTTGGTTTTCAGGCCTCACTGCCTTTACCCTGGACACATTCGCCTGTGACATGACCAATTCTATGTCCTTAACTTCCACACCTGCTTCATCAACCTCTTCCTCCTCACTCTCCTCTTGTACGGTCTGAATGTTTTCTTGAATGTTTGAAACAGCTTCACCTTGAACTTTGAATTTCTGAGCAGCTGCTTTCTCTGCTTGCTGAGACAAATCTTCAATCTTGGCTTCTCCAAATACGAGGTAGGTGTCTGAAGCTGGGCTCTTGTAGATATCTGGTTTGGTGATTACGAAGAGGATATATTTAGATTTCTAGATAGTGACTCTAGTAACCCCATACCCAGCCAAAGGCCCAGCTTGGACATAGCCCTCAGTGCTTTTTTGCACTCCGGCACTGCTCTGCTTTATTGACTGGTTCTTCATCGATTTCAGCTGTTGCCACAAGCTGGGCTTATTGTGTGGCTGTCTGTATGGAGTCTTGTTCCTTGAGCTCTGGTACTGATTCATAGCTGTCAGATTCTGTTCCCGACCATTTCTAAGCCTGGGGCTGTGGCAGCTCCTGCTCTGTGGCAGGGACGGTTTCTGTGGCTTCATCAGGCATTTTGTTCAGAGGACGTGGAACTAAGATGGCGGTGGAAAGAGAGTGAGCCAGAGCATCTAGAATCATTTTTGTTTTAATGCTTTCTCAGGCTTTATGTGGAAATCTTTTGCAAATGTTTGAGTGGTTTTGTAGACAGACATTTCTGTCCTTCCTGGTTCTGCAGCCATTCAGTCCCAAAGAAACAAACAGAGGCTTATGTTAATTATCAACTGTTTGGCCTACAGATCTGGCTTATTATTATCTCTTACAACTTCAACTAATGCATAATTTTAATCTATGTTTAGTCATGTGGCTTGGTACCTTTCCTCAATAAGGCATTCTCATCTTGCTTCCTCTGTGTCTGGCTGGTGACTCTATCTCTCCTTTTCCTCTTCCCAGAATTATCCTAGTCTGATTGCCCTGCCTAAACTTCCTGTTTTTCTGGCTATTGGCCAATCAGTGTTTTATTAAACTAAAACACGTGACAAATCCATAGAGTGTACAAGAGCATTCTCCCATAGCATGAACTACAGCCCTATCTCTTTCTAATGAATCCCATTGTTCATACAAAGAGAGAGTCATTCTGTATTCAGTTACTAGGGGAATCTTCAAAGCATTTTTGATATGAGTGGATAAAATGTTCCAAACTAACAAAAGTTTTATATGGTTCTCCTAATAAGCTACCTATTGACCTGAGGGTCAATTTAGAAAACAATGAAGTGATATAACATCCCTGAGTATCCCAGACTACCTACTCAGAAAATAGCATTGTAATTTGGATAATTTCAGGGACTCCAATTTCCAGATGATAGAAAGGGGAATGGAGGAGAAAATGAAACTCAAAATATGTAGCGTGCCTATTATTGTGTCCCACAGAGTAAAAAGAAAACAAATTCTAGTTCTTCGTTTGAATTCATTTTATCCTTCAAACTGCCTCCAGGAGAAATGTCACAGGATGCCATTGCCCAGAGCTGAGACTACAAACTGTTCAACATCCAGAATTTCTCCTGCATGTGTTCCATTCACAACTTCTATTTTATTCTGGAGCAAATGAAGGACAGCATTAGAAGCCCATCTTTCCACACTCTGAGACAATGGGGATGATCTTTCGGGAATTCACCAAGACCAACTAGCCTGGGTCTGAAAAAGCATGGGATAAAACCGGACTTACATATTGGACAATGAGGACTACTGAGAACTCAAGAACAATGGCAATGGGTTTTTGATCCTACTGCACATACTGGCTTTGGGGGAGCCTAGGCAGTTTGGATGCTCAACTTACTAAACCTGGATGGAGGTGGGCGGTCCTTGTACTTCCCACAGGTCAGGGAACACTGATTGCTCTTCAAGCTGATGAGGGAGAGGGACTTGATCGGGGGAGGGGGAGGGAAATGGGAGGCGGTGGCGGGGAGGAGGCAGAAATCCTTAATAAATAAATAAATTAAAAAAAACTCTACAAAAAAAGAAGCCCATCTTTCTCAAGAGTAGACAGTGACAAATGGTGTTTGAGAGATTACCCAAAGGGTTTTGATGAAGAAGGCTCAGATTACCTGTCAGTTAACATAGAGTTGCTCAGCTCTCCAAAGAGTCAAATTAAGGCAGAGATCAAGTTTTGGATCGTAAACGCCAAAGGAGAAAAAAGCACACCTGTGACTAGCCCGAAAGACTTTAGTTTCCTGCCAGGCTACCAATGGGGTTACAAATTGTTCGTCCTTCGAGATTTTCTTTTGGACCATTCTCACTGCCTTCTCCCTGAAGACAACTTCACCCTCTACTGCATGGGGATCCTGGCCCCTTATTCCTACAGTATCCCTGACAATAGCACGGAGCCGAGAATCCAGGTTCCCAAAGGCCCATTAGGAGATGATCTAGGAGAGCTGTGGAAGAATTCGAGCTTCACATATTGCTGCCTGGTGGTAGCTGGCCAGGAATTCCGGGCTCACAAGGCCATCTTAGCTGCTCGCTCTCCAGTTTTCAGAGCCATGTTTGAACATGACATGGAGGAGAGCAGAAAGAATCGCATTGAGATTCATGACCTGAAACCCGAAGTCTTCAAGGCAATGACGGACTTCATTTACACTGGGAAGGAACCAGTCCTCCACGGCATGGCAGATGTTGTGCTGGGAGCTGCTGACAAGTATGGCCTGGAGCATTTGAAGGTCATGTGCGAGAGTGCCCTCTGCAGGGACCTCTCTGTGCAGAATGCTGCCCACACTCTCTTCCTGGCTGATCGCCACAGCACAGGGCAGCTGAAAACACAGGTCCTGAATTTGATTACAGCTCATGCTTCCGAGGTCTCTCAGACCGCAAGCTGGAAGTTAATGGTGGATTCATGCCCCCACTTGGTGGCTGAAGCATACAGCTCTCTGGCTTCTGCTCAATGCATTCTACTGGAGCCCCCTCCCAATCATCTGAAGCAAGCCCAGGAACCTGTCACTGGTACCATCTATGTGTATCCCAGAAGCAGTGGTCAGTGTTGATACTGATGACTCCTGGGTAGACTATGGGGTACATGGAGCAATTACAGCAACTCTGGGGAAAGACATCATGGTTTAGTAGTACTTTAATGCATTTATTAATGCCTTGAATATTGTAGTGGTGTATTATTTGTATTTTGATAAACCATTCTTCCCTGAAGACCAGAAGTAAAGGTAAAGCCACTGGAGATCAGACAATGGTGACATAGACCTTTAATCCCAGGATTTGTTAGACAGAGTAACATGGATCTCTGTGAGTTTAAAGGCACCTTAATCTAAACAAGATCAATGCAGTAACAAGTCCAGGTGGTGGTGGTTCACACCTTCCATCCTAGCTTAGGAAATCCCAGCACGAGAGGTAATATGAAAAGGGATGAGAGAGGCTTAATAATCTGCCCAGCCTTAAGACAGGAAAGACACCTCTAGTGTCTTGGCTGGTTTGCTTTTCTGGTTGTCGGTCTGAACCCCAATATCTATCTCTAGGTTTTTATTTTTGGTGCTACAGAATGGCAGGTTAGGGGAGGAACCATGATGATCTCTGATGGACTCTCTGCAACATCTCCTCTGTTGCTCTACTGGTTTTATTTTTGTTCAGTGATTTGGAAACTGGGATGCAGTTTAGCTAAATCCCCCAGCACATCCCAACAGGGTTTCTTTGGAGAAACCTGTGTGGATAGGACTGTGAAGAACATATGGCAAGGGCTCAGAGCAAAGGAGAAAACAAACGTGAATGTGTTCTTACAAGAGACGAGGAAGAGATTGAAGACATTTTTCCTCCAAACTCAGTTTGTGGAGACTGGAGAGATGACTCAGTGGGCAAAAGATATCGATCCTCTTGCAGAGGACCCTTGTTCAGTTATGTAGACAAAATTTTACCCCAATACAATACAATAGAAAAGCAATAAAAATTGTAGACTCACTTTGTGGATTCCAGTGGTGTTTCTGTTAGAAGGAATCCAGTCCTGCTCAGCTGCGAAAGTTTGTGAGGGTCCTCACAGTCACACACACAAAGGTTAATAAATGATACCTAAGAAATTGCTGTACTCTGAGACTGTTACCTAGCCCAGCTGTCATCAGTTAGCCTTTCTCCAGCGGCTGATGGCAGTAAAGGGGTTCACAGAATCAAATAAACGGGGATCATAGGATCTCACAGGGACTGAAGAGGCAATCATACAGATGCCTGGGTCAGCACTATTTCCTCTGTATGCATACTGTGGTTGTTTAGTTTGGGTTTTTTTTTGTGGAACTCATAAAGACTGGGACTTTTAGTGATTATTCTATTTTGCTAGGGTTATTCTGTCGATTTAAAATACATGTCTCATCTTGGTTTCCTTTTACTATGAGAAACCTATTGTGCCCTATTTTGTTTATCTTTGATCCCTTTTGCTTTGAAGAGTATGTAGCATCTTTACTTACTTCTTCTGATTAGGTTATAGTTGAAGGCTATTTTATTAGCTATAAAAGCTAGAACACCAGCTTACTTCCTAGGTCAATTTTCTTGGAATGTCTGTTTCCACAGCTTTGCTGTGAAGCAACCACTACCCATTTTGTTAAGGTGGGTTTCTGGCTGCAGCTAAAAAAGGGAACCTGATTTATTATGTACTGTTATTAGTCTATGACTTCTCACTGGGGAATCAAGACCACTGATAATGAGAGATATCAATGACCAAGGATGATTGATTCCTAATACTTCATTGTTATTGTTTTGGTCGTGGTGGTGGTGTTTTTGTGTATGTGTTTTCCTACTTTTGCCTTTAATGCTCTTAAATTATTTATTCCCTGTATTGTTCATGGTTGTAGTTAATTTCCTTAGGTTGGATTTTTACTTCAACCACTCTCTGTAGGGCTATGTTTGTACATAAATATTGTTTAAATTTGGCTTTACCTTGGAATATCCTAATTTTTCCATCTAGAGTTTTGAACGTTTGGTTGGGTATAGTAGTCTCTGGTTGTGCATCTGTGATCCCTTAGAGTCAACTGCACATCTGCATAGGCTTTAAAGTACCTCCTACCTCTGATATTCTCAGGCTGCCCCACAATAGTTTGGCAGATTACCCTGAGGTTCCAGAGATAAGATCTTGACATGCCAGATTTCTCAGAACAAGTCAGAGATAAAAGAGTGTGGGTGTCCGTGAACTCTGGGAATGCACATCCTCATTCTAGGTAACCAAGACTCCATTTGATCAGTCTCTGCTACTGTTTGGAGGAATCTGACATCTGAACCTGGTCTGTCACCTCTGTATGAGGAATCTTATTTATGTTTGGAAATAGAAGAGAAGTTGGCTGTGCACTCATGCTTCAGTGTTCAGAACATTTCTGATTCCATGGTGGATGTACCACTTAGGCTGCAAAATCAATCACCTACACAGCACCAGCTACCAGCACTAAAACAAGTTCCTAATTCATCAACATCCATAGTGATGGAAAAACTCTAATTGTTCTACCCCTGCTATTTGACTCCCATAGTTCTTCTTCTGTCTAGCTCGTCTTGTTAACAAAATTCTGCTGATCAAAATACAGCATCTGTACTTCAAAGCTCACCCCCAAAGAGACCCATGGTACACTGGGTTTCCTAACAGCCTGCCTATACACTTTCTGTTGTAGACTTAAATCCATGTCCCAGCAGTCTTCTCTGGGGCTATCCTACATTTCTGAAGGTTCCACTGAGATCACAGAGACCAGAAATGAAATAGGGTGGTGGATTTAGAACCCCTTGGATGGTGATGAGTATGGAGTACAAGGAGCTCCTAGGTTGTGCTCATCCTGAGTTCCAGGCACCCAAGACCCCCTATGATCAATGTGGAGACACAGAACTGGCTTAGAGTTCAAGCTCCTCCTGGGAGAGATGAGATGAAGTTGGGAAACGGTTGCTTGGCAAACCAAGTATAGATAAAAGCAAACTTTCTCCGCACATTTTTCAAACTTTCTGTCAGAATCTGTGGCCTTTGAGCTCAGTTCTTCAAGTTCTACCAGATATAAAGGAGTGCTTTGCTTCTGTATACTTTTTGTCTTGTTTCTATGTACTTGTTTTCATTTTTATTACTGTTATTAATTGAGGTATTGTTCCTTGCAAGGTGAGGCAGGAGTTTCTTTTGATCATGTACATGAGTAAAGGGGGATTTCTGAGTTGGGGTAATGCTTTTTTAGTCTCTATAAAAAGCCTTACGAAGCTGTGCCATATGCCTTTAATCCCAGCACTTGGGAGGCAGAGGTAGTCGGATCTCTGTGAGTTCAAGGCCAGCCTTGTATACAAGAGTTAGTTCCACGATGTGCTCTAAAGCCACAGAAAAACCCTGTCTTAAAAAAAACCACCCCCCCCAAAAGCCATACGAAATAAACCTTGTTATGCAGCTGTTCATACTCTGCATCCCCTGTGTCATGATTTGTGTGAGACCCTTACCCAGGGACGTCAACACACTAGATGCTAACAGATCAATTGCTGCATTAGACCAGAGAATTCTGGCAATTCCACACAGATAGCAAACCTTACAGAAGTTCTTTGGTCTCTCAAGTCTGGAGGAAAGTCTTAATTAGGCATTTTCTATGAAGACACATAGAAGTCTTGGGACCTCTATCCATAGTTTAGAATTTGTACAGGACTTCACAGGATTCCCCTGTCCATTCCTGTACATGAAAACACGCTGGATAATCTTGTGCTCTTGTATGTGTGGGGGGTGTTTTATTGTGCTTCTGCAACTTTTGTTTTCTGTTAATGAACAGTGGCTTTCTCAGGTAGGAGGACATCTCCCTATGGTTAAAGACATGTGTGAATCACTTTTGGGTATGACCAGTTACCCTGTAACATCCCCACCAATGGAAAATCAGAAACACTCCCCCGTACCTCTCCATTAATGTGAAACTTCATGCATAAAGCCTAAGCCTGCTTCCCAGGGGTCCTCAGTTTATTTGTGAGAAGTAATACAGGCCTCCAGGAGCATGCCCATCAGAGCACAGGACTCACAGTTTAGAGTACCTTTCATGGAAACAAGGGGTGTTGAAGAGATCACCTACAAACCCTTCAAATGATAGACGAGAGGTAGAGGATACCTACTACCCTGCCCCTGAACACACCTGGTAAACAGTCACCAATGCTACTAGTTAGCCATCTGCACAAAACCCACCAGAGGTATGAAAAAAACCAAGGGATCAAAACCAAATGATTGAATTATCCTACTTTGGCAGATAAGTAGTTTTGGACTCAGATTTACACAAACACCAGACTGGAAATGGCTGAGCTGATCGAATCAATGTACATATTTCTTTATCTCTCCAAAACAGGACTAACTAGTGAGACATGACATGTATGTAGCACATCTCTCATCACACTACAGAGGGGGATCTATCCCCAACCCCTCCCACTCTGGTTCTGTGGAGTGTATTCTGCATCCCATGGAAATGAGAATAATCTTTCCCTCTGACGGACCAGTAAAATAAGCCTGCCACTTCCAGGGATTAATG
>NW_004949114.1:6391123-6391721 GCF_000317375.1 Microtus ochrogaster
AGTAAAGACAAAACACACTTGTGATAGCTATTCTTGGTTGTCAACTTGACTATATCTAGAATTAATTAAACCCCAAAATGGAGAACACCCCTATGAAAACTCATTGCTTAAGTCGCAGTAGTAGGTAGATCCACTTCAAATGAGGAATTTGAAGAATAAAGACGTACACCTTTAATCTGGATAATGGGGATGGGTGATACAATTAAGATCAGGCCACTTCCTGTTATTAACAACTACATCTTATTCATTAAATACATATTCTCATTAATGACAATGTCTCTGCTCAACTGTAGTTTTAAAAATTATGCTCATATGATGCTTTTTTTTCTTTCACCTAAGTTTTGTTTGTTTGTCTTTTAGAGACTAAGCAATTGAAGAAGATCACTCTAAACTCAAATGAAATAGTTTCCCAGCACCCACTTAAAATCCCTGTGTATTCCAGGCTGCCACTGAAGATTGCCTCTGCCTCCCGAATATAATTTACAGGAGGACACCACTGTTTACATCCTCAGAATCTGTCCTTTGGGGAAGAGGTCATATTTAAGGGAGTGACTTTAAATCTGGGCTGTTATTGAGTTTTGTTTATTTTTTATTTTTG
>NW_004949114.1:6395536-6396267 GCF_000317375.1 Microtus ochrogaster
AGACTGTAAATGCGTTTCTAAGCCCCCTCAGCCTTAAGACATTTTTCTAAAATCTTGAACTCACTCTCTCTTGAAAATGGGACAGTCACCCCCCCCCCATTCTGGACTGCTTATCCTCCTGTGTCCTTGTGAATAATCTTCAAATATAACCCCATTCTGGGAACTGAGGTAAATACAACACACAGATGTTGATTCAGTTACTGATGCATTGATTCAGTCAATAGAACAAGGTCAGCAAGGCCCAGAGATGCTCCCCTTATCTACCCGATCACAAAGCTACTCTCCTGACCTGGAATAGACCAATCACTGCTACTAGCCCTTTCAATAAGCCAATCCAATACGTTGAAATACAACCAACAGGTCCCCCCTTATGTCTGTGGCTTTTTGTTTTAAATGATAGACTATAACAGCTATCAGAGGTCCTTCATATCCCGAACCTGAAGGGCCCTGTCATGGCAGAACAAAAAATCCTCTTGCTTTTGCATAAATTGTGGTTATGTGAGTGGTGTCCAGAGCAACTCTTCCCTGATGTTTAGACTTCTAGTCCAATATTTTGGTGCATTGGCTGGGAAATGAGATGCTTCTGGACCCATTCTAGGCCCAGTTGGAGGTAAGATCAAGTGCTCTTATTGTCTCTGTCTGTCTGTCTGCTTTGTTTCTGTGATTATTGTAGTCTGTGTTTGTTGGTATTTTGAGTCTGTAGTGCTACACAGCTTCTAAAATTGTACCGA
>NW_004949114.1:6398367-6399495 GCF_000317375.1 Microtus ochrogaster
GGATCTATTTTTGTTCTTCTACATGATGATGTCTAATTAATTCTTAAAGGGAGAAACTGACAGTCAAAATGCCGGGCTCATGGCAAATCTCAGGGGGGCTGCAAGACACCCCACTAATTTGGCCAAGGTAAAAGAGGTTTTCCTGGTGCCAGTTAAAATTGGTGTTCCTTAAATTTTAATTGAGGTTTAAAGGCATTTTACCCAAACTCTGGAGGTCATCAGGCAGTGATATCCATGGCCTTCATAGAATAGTCAGCATCAAATATAAAAAAATTTATAGCAGGTAGATAGGTTGCAAGATTATACCTTTCAGAATTTGGGGAGACAGAGAAAGTGTTTAACTAGAGACAGAGAAAGTGAAGTGAAAGAGAGAGGCGGGAAGCTAAAGAAAGAGAAAGGGGGAGGCAGAGGAAAGAAAACTGGAGGGATCATAGACAAGAAAGAAATTTGACTAGAAAAAAAAACCAGACTCAGACAGATAAGCAGCCTAGGCAATAGAAGATCAAAGACAAATGAAGATGGAGAGTGGCACCCCTTGGACAAAGGCCAATGTGCTTATGGCAAGAAAAGGGACATTAGATACCTCTATAGATTTTATAAGGGACACAGGAACTGAGCACTCTGTGCTAAAACAATCATTAAAAAAATTAATACAAACTGGCCATGTTACGAACAATAAATTTGGAAAAAGGAAAAATAAATGACTCATTCCTCCCTGGTCACCCCAGAATCAAAGCCTTTTGTTGACCAAACAATGGACTTTTGCTTTCCCTGCTGTACTCAGTTCTGCAGGAGACACAGGCTGCTTGTCTACCTCTACCTCTGCCATGCTCTCCTTGCCAGAATGACAACCTCCCCCCTGCCATCACCACTGGACAAATAGTCACCTCTTAGCATCTGCCTGGGTGCTGTGCTTGCCCTAAAGCCTGCATGAGCCCTGGCTGCTCACCCTGCAGTCTTGCTCCCCTCACACATGTCAGACTGTGTTAGAGCACTCACAATGCCCTCTTGCACCAGGCTGCTGCTCCTGTGCCCCACTCACGTCGATGGACTATGGGTCCTACCAAAATCTGGAAAAAGGACATGTGGCTGACAGAATGGCAGGCTGAGCTGGGCCAAGCAGAGCCA
>NW_004949114.1:6400112-6400653 GCF_000317375.1 Microtus ochrogaster
ATCTGCAGAAATTTTGAGCCTCCTTGAGGCCACACAGTTACCAAAGAAGATAGCCATCATACATTAATCAGGACTGAGACAGCCAATGTAATGGGCAAAAAGATAATAAAAGAAATCCTCTCTAGGTATGGGAAGCCCGAGGTAATCGTGTTTGATAATAGACCTGCCTTTGTTGCCCACATAAGTTAGGGTGTGGCCAAGACATTGGGGATCAATTGGAAATTGTGCTTACCAACCCCAAAGCTCAGGTCAGAAAAAAAAATTTTTACAAATTAACAAAATTGGCCTTAGAGACCGGCAAAAATGACTGGACAGACCTCCCTCTCTCTGTCCTGTTCTGAGTTCAAAATACCCCAGGGCGATTTTAAACTCACTTCTTATGAGATCCTATGAAAGGGCTGCCACTGCTCACTAAGGTTGATGAGGTATATAATCCTGATGCTGTACTTCCCAGACTGTTATCTCCTGACCTAAAGACCCTCCTGATCATTCAAGCCCAGGTGCAGAAGCCTCTGGCTGATGCCTACCAGCCTGGATACCC
>NW_004949114.1:6400753-6401262 GCF_000317375.1 Microtus ochrogaster
GCCCTAAGCAGCACACCAAGCCCTAAGGTCCTGCCATTTCCCAGCTCCCTCCCTAAAAACCCCAGCTAGATTCTTCCCAGGCCCAGGACTTCAGATTATATCAACTCCTGACGCTCATTCATGAACTTCTCAGTATTACCCAAGTTTTAGTACTGACCCATCAATATGAGGCTCTCAAGAGAGACCTCACAAAATCCCAAGATTGGGATTTGACAAAACAATAGGAGGGAATGAAAGACTCTAAATACATTTCTAAGCCCCCTCAACCCTAAGACATTTTTCTAAAACCTTTCACTCACTATCTCGTGGAAACGGAACAGTCGCCCCCACACACACATTCTGGACTGCTTATCCTCCTATGTCCTTGTGAATAATCATTAAACATAACTCCATTCTGGGAATTGAGGCAAATACATCACACAGATGTTGACTCAGTTCCTGATGTATTGATTTAGTCACTAGAACAAGGTCAGGATGGACCACAGATGTTCTCCCTTATCACCTGAACA
>NW_004949114.1:6401908-6402901 GCF_000317375.1 Microtus ochrogaster
GGTAGAAAAAGGAAGGCTGAGTCCATATGTAGCTAATATTGCAGTGAATTTATGGGGTTATGACCTATTGCAGCAATGGAATACCCAGGTTAGCATTCTTGCAGTTTCCAAAACTAATGTTTTTGGGAAGGATATTATAAACAAAAGTCACCAGCCTTCCCCAACATTGCACATCTCCTCATTTTCATTGTGGGGTCAACACATCCTTGAAATACACTGGCTGGTTTAATTCAGAAGTTTTTTTTCTATTATCCATCATCTCTCTGATGCTGTTGTTCCTTTCCCATTAGTGTTAAGATATTCAATATTAATAAAGAATTATGCAATCAGTTTCTGGGGGTAATTTCCATTCTGGAAATTGGAAAAGGACAGGATGATTGGTAGGGTTGGGAACATTGTGATCACGGGAAAGGGGAAAGTAAGAGAAGAAGAGGAAGGAGGAGGTGGAGGGGAGAGGAAAATTTGAGGGAATAGGATGGTTGAGATGGAGAAAAGACAGAGATGATAGCAAGGAGAGAGATATCTTGGTTGGGGGAGCCATTATAAGGTTAGCTGAAACCTGGCTCTAGAGAAATTCCCAGGAATACAAATCTCAATCCAGCCAGTATTTTAAGGATGTATTGACCTCAAAATGAATATGAGGAGATGGGCAATGTTGGGGAAGGGGTTTTGTTCTTGTTTCCACAGGAGGAGAAATGCATGGATACCGTCAAAACTAATAAAAATTCAGTTTGTAAAAGGAAACCTTCTTGAGAAAGAGAAATGACACCTCATCCATAGAGGTGAGAATCACACAGGTGGGAAGAAAATCTCATAAAGGCTGGGCAGACTTTTCTCCTGTAAGTGTTCCTCCAATACTAATCATTAGTATATATGGTATAAATTAATCAATTGTTTTTAATCATTTGATTTTTGATTCCTCTGGTAGGTAGACTTTGTGCAGACTGGTAATTAGTAGCATGGGTAACTAACTCTTCAATAGGTATATTCAGG
>NW_004949115.1:0-5730 GCF_000317375.1 Microtus ochrogaster
GCAGATAGTCTGCGGAGTCATAGAGCTCTTATAAAGACTACATCCAGTAAGGAGACCCTCTATCCCAATGGGGATTCGCTTGCATCATAGGCCTGGGACCCCCTTCAGTCTCTACACTGGTACGGCAGATAGTCTGCGGAGTCATAGAGCTCTTATAAAGACTACATCCAGTAAGGAGACCCTGAACCCCTTAAAGGAGCTGAAAGAGATCAAGGAAGGACCTCTCCACTCTTCACAGGCGAGTGTGGAAATTTCTCCATCTCCTCAAGGGTATCAACAATCAGTCAAAATTACACAAGAGGCTATAGGACATTCCCCATTTGCACAAAGGGATATTAGTCTTTCCACATGCCCAGAATTGACTCCAGAACATCCAACAAATACCCCAAAGGTTCTGAATTCTACCTTACCTTCCCAAGGGCCCTTGGAACCTGTTTTGTCCATCCAACTGCCTCTGGAACCTAACATCTCTAAACAAAAGCCTTTATTACATTATTCACCTGAAGAAAGTGTTCCTGAAACGTCTACATTCACACAAGGAGGTCTAGTAAATTTCTTAGCTGCCCATGAGGATTTTAGACCAACTACATATGCACAGGAAACTTTAGAGGATACCACACCTACACAGGTTCTAGAAATTTCCCCTCATTCTGAAACTGTAGTAAAGGAACACACATGTACACCTGACACAGTAGCACCTTCCCCTTCTGTGAAAGACGCCCAAGGATCTACCATATCTGGAGAAGGCCCCTTACCGTCTTACCCATCTACACAAGAGAGTTTCAGGTGTATCCCTTCTCAGGAGGGAAATATTAAACATGTTCCCTCTACCCAAGTGGGCCTTGGATGTTCCATTTCTACCAAAGAGCAGTTGAGAGATGAGCCTTATGATGAAGGGGATTTTGGAATTTACTCAACTGATGAAGGCAGTTTCATACTCCTCCCTTCCTCAAAAAGGGTATGTGCATCTTCTACTGCTCTGAAAGAAACATCAATCACTACAAGTACTCCTCAGGTAAGTCCTACGCCTTCTATATCTGTCCAAAAGGCCCCACAATGTTCCACATCTGAACAAATGACTGTGAAACCTTGCCATTCTAACCAAGAGCCTCGTGAACATTCCATATCTTCCCAAGAGGCCCAAGGGCCTTCTCTGTCTTTCCCAAAGGGTCTATGTCATTTACCATCTGTCCCAGGCCTTCACAGACATTCTCCATCTCTGTCAAAGGCTCCAGAAAATTCTACCTGTACCCAAAGTGATCTCTCAATTTCTAAATCTGACTTGGGAGCCTTGAAACCTTCCTTATCTGCCAAAGGGTCTAAGGGAAAGGCCAAATTTAAACAAAAACTTCTTGAATCTTTGCCATTAGCACAAGAGGACCTGACATCTCCTATGTCCTCCAAACCATCTAAAGATCCTTCTGCCTCTTCCTGCCTTCTTGCTGCAGAACACTTTCCATCTCCCCCAGGGTCTCTAGTGTCATCAACATCTGAGCAGTGGTATCTAGGAACTTCACCACCTTGCCAAGGGTTTCTTAGACATTCTCCATCTGCCCCAGGAGACATGTGTTGTTTCCAGGCTGCCCAGGGAGCAAAAGAACTTTTGTCATCTGCCCAAGGGCCTCAGGAAAGTTTTCCACCTTCATTAAGTTATTCAGGACATTTGCCCAACCTCCCAGGAGATCAGGAAGATTCTTCACTAGAACAAGGTACTTTAGAACATGTCATCAGTCCTGCTCAGGGCTCTCTGGAAACTTCATGCTCACCTAGGGTGTCTTTCCAAAGGCCCTTGTTGTCCCTAGAAAGGCCTCTGGATCTTTCCATATCTACTCAGGGGAATGCTGGTACTTCCCAATCTGAACAAGGGTTGCAAAGCTTTTTACCATCTATGCACAAATATCTGGAAAATTCCCCTTCAGCCTTTGCACCTCTTCAGCACTTACCAGTGGCTCCAAAAGCTCAGGGACTTTCAACTCTGTCTCAGGAAACCCCTTCCCCATTGTTGACAGTTCATGGAATTCTAGAATTACCTCAATATGGCTCAGTGGCCCTACCATCAATGCCATATGTACAAGGGCTTAAGGGAAGTCTCTCATCCTCAGAAGGTACCATAGCCCCTGTGCTCTCAGTTCAGAGGTCTGTGAGACTTTCCCTATCTACACAAGAGCCTATAGAATTTTCCAAATCCACAAAAGCAATTCCAGGGCATTCTCTGTCTGCTCTAGAAGATGTGTCACCTTTTATATCTTCCCAGGAGACCCTGGGACTACTGTCCTCTATGGAAGTAGATGTGGGGACATATTCACACAACACAGGATCTCCAGGACAATTGAAAAATATCTCAGTATTTCCAGGATCTATGATATCTGATCATGATCGTGTTGTAATTTCCTTACCTGCACAAGGGACTCTCAGACATTTGCCATCTGCTCAAGAGGATGTGGGACTTTCTCTGTCTGCCCAACAAGCTCCAGAACTGTCCACATTGGAACAAGGGTCTATCCAACATGTGGAAGCAGCAAAGGTGGCTCTGGTAAACCCATCATCTCCCAAAGGGGCTAGCAAAAAATTAGAACATTTGCCACCTAGGGAAGAAGCTCTTGAACATTCGTCAACCCACCAGGGGATTCAAGAAAGTTTGAAATCTTCCCTAGAGTCTCCTGAAATTTTGTCATCTAACTCTAAACATGTCAAAAATTCTCTTTCTGCCAAAGGTAGTCTTGAGTCCTCTCTATGTGGTCCAAGGGTTCTTGGACATATGCTAGCTGACAAACACCCTGAACAGCATTCTATATATGCACAGGGGTCTCTGAGTAATTCACTGTCCACCCAAGAGGCTAAAGAACACTTAGCACCTTTAACAGGGAATTTGAAACCTTGCCAATCTGCCAAGGAGGGACTCAAAACTTTTATACCTTCACAAATTGTTCTGGAAAGTGCTCCAAATATTTCAGAGGGTCTAGGAGCTTTATCATCTGCTCTGGAACACATGGGACTTTCCTCATTAGCAAATGAGTCACTAGAGAACTTCCAATATGCTGAAAGTGTTGTAGAGTCTTCTTCTTCTGCCACTGGAGCTCTAAGAACTACATTTGCCCAAAAGTCTTTGGAAAATTCTTTTCCTGGAAAAGGTATTAGGGAAACATTATCATCCTCCCAAGGGGCTTTGGAAATATTATCATCCACAAAAGGGAGAGTTGAAAATGTATCATCTCCTGATAGGTCAGTGAAACCTCCTACTTCTTTACAGGAGGCTTTGAGACCTTTTTCATTGATCCAAGGCCCTCACCAACATCCACTATCTGCATAAGGGCCTCTAGGACCTCCTCAAACTGACTCTGGCATTCAAGGACCTTTATCAACTCCAGAGGCTGGAGGAAATTTATCAAGGGAACCAGGTTCGTGGAAAGCTTGCACATTGACCCCAGAAACCCTAGATAATTTGCAGTCTGCTGAAGGACCTGATGATCTGTCCATATCAGCACATGGCATGTTTGATCCTTTACCACATACCCAAGGGGCTCTAGGAATTTTGGTATATTCTCCAGGGCTCATGGAACCATCAGAATCAGAACATAAGAAACTTGGGCATGTGTCATCTGTGGGAAAAGATGGAAAAATTTCTCCATTTGAGAAACCAGCCAAATAAACTTCCTCATCGACTCCATATTTACCTTTCAACACAGAGGTTTTGGAATCTTCCTCATGTGGTCTGGGATCTCTGGGGTCTCTGCTATCTACCAGAGAGGATGCAAAAGTCATTCCCTCTGCACTACATGCACAGGAACCTTCCTTATCTACTTCCCAGGCCCTAGAACATTTTGTAACTACCCAAGGGCCTCTGCAAATTAACACACCTGACAAACAGACTCTGTGCTCTTTGACATCTAGAGTAGAGGATGTAGAACATTCCACTTTTTCTCGAGGGTTTCCAAGAAGATCTCAAATACTCCCAAATGTTCTTGACCATCTGTCCAGTAGCGGAGAGTCTGAGGAATTTTCTCTCTCTGCTAGAGGAACTAAAAACATCTCCTTACTTGCTCGAGAGCCTTTAGAACATTCCTCCCTACAAAATGCAACTCAAGCCCCTTCCGCTTGTCTTCAAGAGGTGGTGGGATCTTTGCTATCTGAACAAGGGTCTTTGGGACGGTTTCCATCTGATTATGGTTCTCTGGAACCACTGGCATCTACACTAGGAGCTGGGGGACCTTCACTATCTGAAGCAGATTCTATACAGCTATCTGCATCTGAACCAGTGACCAAAGCACATTTGGCCTCTTCCCTTGGGCCTTCAGCATCTAAATATTATGACCAGATGATGGTGGGAGTTTTGCCAGCTCTCCATGGAGATCTTGAATCTTCTCAGTCTGATCAAAGGACTCTGGAAATGACCAAGTTTGCAGAAGGGGCTCTAGAAAATATATCAGTTGCTCAAAGAACTACAAAACTTTCAACTCATTCCCAGGATGCAAATAAATTTTCTCTATCGGACCAAAGTCATCTATTACATTCACCATGTGTCAAAAAGGCTTTAATACCTGCTCTGTTTGATCAGGAAACTGAAGAATCATTGTTATCCCCCCTCAGATGATACAGAACATCCACCCTCTTCAGCTTGTGTTCAGATGCAGGAACCTTCTCTATCTACACTAGGGCCAAAAGACGCTTTGCTAACTATACAAGAGCCTCTGAAACTTTCCATATCTGTCTGTGACTCTCTGTGTCCTTTTCCATCTTCCATAGAGTCTGAGACTGTAGAGCTTTCCACATCATCTCCAGAGTATCTAGAACCATCCCAATCTGCACAAGGGGAACTAGAGTATTTTTCAACTGTAGGACAGTGTAAAAAACATTCTTCAGCAGCCTCACAATCTACAAGAAAATTGTCCTCATTCCATGGGTGTGGAGAGCATTTTATCATCTGCCCCATGTGTTCAGGAACATGTCCAATCTGGGCCCAGTGGATCTAGCAACTTTGCTTTCTTCCCAAGGGCCTCAGAAACTCTTTAAATTGACTCAAGGGTTGTTGCATCCTTCAGCATCTGCCCAAGAGTCTCAAGAAACTTCTGACTTTTTCCAAGATGTTGTGGGAACTCATGAATCCTCTGAGAGGATTTGTAGCTATTTTTTATCTAAAGTAGAGCCATTGGAAAGTTTTACATCAGTTTCAGAGGATACAGTAACTTCACCATCTGCTCCACAACCTCTGGAAGTTTCTTCATTACTACATGTGACTTCAGCAACTTCTCTAGCTGACCAACAGGTAATGGGACCTAAACCACCTTCACAAAGAACTCTAGAAGTCTTGTCATTGGCACAAGGGACCCTAAAACCTTTGGCATCTGCCCAAGAGAATGGGAAAAATTCTCAGTTAGAAAAAGATACTTTTTCAGTACAGGGCATTTTAGGATCATTGCCATGTACAACAGGAGTTCTACAATCTACTCCATATGCCCATAAACTACAAGAAATATTGCCATCTACCAAAAAGGACTCCCTATCTCCTAAAGAATCTTTGGTACTGCCTATATCTGCAAATAGGACTCTTGAGAATTTGCAATCTGATCATGAACTTACAAAACATTACAATTCTTTTCAGGAAGCTTCTAGACCTTCTCTGTTGGTCCAAGGTCCTCTGCAAGAGTCACCATCTGCTTCAGAGACTCTGAGACCATCTTCTAACCAAGGAATTCAAAAGTTTTTGTTATCTCCCCCAAGTGCAGTGAAACC
>NW_004949115.1:6169-19596 GCF_000317375.1 Microtus ochrogaster
CATCTTCCCAAGAAATGTTGGGACCATCCAAGTTTGACCAGTGCACACATAGCCATTTGTCTTCTTTCCCAGATGAGTTGGGAATGTCTACATTTGTCCCAGTGATTACACGCACATTGCCACAAAGCTTCTCTTTATACAAAACCCAGTTTGGTAAAGCCCACACAGGCACCAAGTACTGAAGGACATCCAGCTTCTAAGTCAGAGACTAATCAAAATACCCAGAAGGAATTAGGATTTTCTCCACCTGCCCAAATGCCGCTGATAATTTCCTTATCTACACAAGGAACTCTAGGGTCTTGTTCATCTGACCAACGTGCTCTGGGGACTTCCCTATCTGTCCAATGGTCTCTAAAACTATCTACTCCCACACAAAAAATTGTAGGAACTGTGCCATCTGTGCAAAGTACATTGACAAATCCCACTTCTTCCCAAGTAGCTCCAAGATTTTCTCCATTGGCCCGACATACTGTCCAAGATTCAGCATCTTCCCCAAGGACTACAGGACTTTTTCAATCTAGCCAGAAACCTCAAGGATCTTTTTTGTCTTCCCCAGAGGACATAGAACATTCACCATCTATACCACATGCTCAGGAACAACCTCTATCTGTTCCAGGGACTGCAGAACCTTTGCTATCTTGTGAAGGATATAAGAAACTCTCCAAAGCACCAGAGAGAACTTTACCTGTGCAAAGTTCTTTGTCATCCATCCAGGCTTCAGGGATTTGGGGACAATACCAACACTCCCACCATACATTGGAGCATTTGCCTCCTGTGAAAAAGGATGTAGTTTCTTCTCAATCTGCTCCAGGGATTATAGGAGCTTTTCTATCACCTGTAGTGCCTGTTGAACATTCAACTCCTACTCAAAAAAGTTGTAGAATCCTTTCTTTCTGGTCAAGGGTATCTAGAAAATTTCAAACCTGACCTAGGGTCTCTGAAACTTTCCATATCAGCCCAGTCAATGCTAAAGGAATCACGATATGCTAAAGGGGCTCTACAATCTTCAGTATCTTCCTCAGAACTTCCAGAACCATACATAGATTCCCCACCTACCCAAGGGCCAGCAGGAGATTCCCTATCTGATGCAGAACATCTGTGTCTCACTGTATCACCATCACAAGTAGCTCCATTTTCTCATTCTGATGAAGGGTATGTGGACCCTTACTTTTCAGGACAGGGAACTCTAGAATTCTCCAAATCTGCACAAGGGACTCTAGGGTCTCTCCCATATACTCAGTGCACCGAGGGTCATTTCATATCTTCTCAAGGCACAGCAGGGCAGTCCACATCTGCAAAACAGACTACAGGACCTTTAACATCAACTACCTCTGGGATCTACCCCCAATTCCCGAGTCATATTAGGATCTGTGCCATCTTATCAAAGGCCTCTGAGAATTATTTTATCTGCTCAAGGGTCTATAAAGCTATCTACACCCACACAAGGAAATGAAGGAATTCTGTCATTTTCTCAAAGTGCTTCAAAACATACAATTTCTTCCCAAGAGTCTCCAAAATTTTCTTCATCTGCTCAACACAATGTCCAAAGTTCAGCATCTTCCCCTAGGACTGCAGGGCATTTCCCATCTAGCCAGAAACCTCAAGGATCCTTTTTGTCTTCACAAGCACACGTAGAAGAACATTCGCCATCTGCTCCAGGTGCTCAGAAAAATTCTTTATCTAATCCATGGACTCTAGGACCTTTACTATCTTGTAAAGTACCTAAGGAACTTTCCACAGCTACAGAGGAAACTTTCCCTGTCCTAAGTTCTTTGTCATCTATCCAAAGGTCTTCAAAACACTCAGTATTTTCTTTAGGGGTTTTGAGACAACACCAATCCTCCCAGAACACCTTGGGGAACTTGTCATGTGTGAGAGAGGGTGTGGAAAATTCTCAGTCTGCTACAAAGACTATAGGAGCTTTGCCATCACCTCTAGTGCCTAGAGGACATTTAACTTCGACCCAAGGATCTGCAGAATCTTTCCCTTCCAGCAAAGAGAATCTAGAACCTTTGCAACCTGCTCAAGGGCCTCTGAAACATTTTATGTCATCCCAGGAAATGCTGCATTCAGCACAATCTGCTAAAGAGACTCTGCAACTTTCAGCACCTTCCCAAGAAGTTCCAGAGCCATATACAAATTCTCCATCTACCCAAGTGACTAGGGGAAAGTTTCCATCAGTACCAGGGCATCCGGATCTCTTGTCATCAACACAGGTGACTTCACTATTTTCTCATTCTGATGAAAGGACTGTGGAAACATGCCCATCATCACCAGGGACTCTGAAAGTGTCCAAATATGTACAAGGGACTCGAGTCTTCTTCTGCTTCCCAGGACACTGGGGAGTTTCTCTTATCTGCCAGCCAAAGGCACGTTGGGAAATTCAACATCTTCAAAGCAGACTGTAGGACCTTTTCCATCTATGACAGAACCTCTGAGGTGTATCCAAAATACCCAGACACTATTAGGATCTTTGCAATCTGGTCAGAGTTCTCTGGGAGTGTCTCAGGCTGCAGAAGGACCTGTGGATCCTTCTTTATTTTCCCAAGGGTCTCTGAACTTATCTGTGTCTGCCAAAGGGACTCTAGCACCACTGCTGGGTAATCAAGGAACTAGGAAACACCTTGTTTCATCTAAAACCTGTCAGAAAACATCTCAGTCAGCACAAAATTCTCCACAACAACTACCATCTGTCTCAGGACTTCCAAATCCTTACCAATCTGAACAGAGCACACTAGGATCTTTATCCTCTCCTCCAGGTACTGGAATATCTGCCCCAGGTTCTCAGGAAATGTTCCAACTTTCTGCAAGTTCAGGATATCCTAAACCTTTGCTATATTTAGGATTGCCTCTGGAACTTTCTGTGTGTGCACAAGGAACTCTGTGTCCTTTTTCATCTCCTCAAGAAGAACTTAATCCTTTACAGTGTTTCTCTGGTAATCTGGAAACATCTCAACCTGCCCAAATGAATCTTAGCCATTTGTCATCTGTCAGAGAGCCTATGGGAAACTCTCCATCTGTCCGTGGTCCTCAAGAGCCTTCACCTTTTAACAAAGACACTAGAGAACTTTCTACACATGTCCCAGGTGATCCAGCACCTCCACTCTCTGCTCATCTCCCTCTAGAACTTAATATATCTGCCCAGTGTTCGCTGAGTCCATCAGCATCTTTAAAAGGAACTCTAGCATCCTCATTATCTACTGAAGACATCCAAGGAATAGTCCAAAATACACACAGTTATCATGGGCAATTGCCACATGTAAGAGAAACATTGGATACTTCTCCATCTCATGCAGGAAGTTCAGTATACCTACCTTGCCCTCAGGAAACTCTGGGACTTTCCTCTTTTCACCAGGGGAGTCAAGCTTCTCACTGTGCTCAAAAAGCTTTGGGTTCCTGCCTGTCTATACAAAGGTCTATGGGACATTCCACATCTGCACAAAGGAGTCTAGGACATCCTCCACCTGCCCAAGGGATCTCAGGCAGTTCCTCACATACACAACATACATGCTCACAGTCCACTTCTGCACAGAACACAGTAGCATACTCATCATCTACTCCAGTATCTCAGAGATATAGCCAGCATGCCAAAAAAAATGGTAGAAACTTTGAATTCTGCCCCAGGATCTCCAGGAATTTCTATCACAGCACAAGGGTCTGTAGAACCTTTGCTATCTCCCTGGGAGTCCCCAGGATATTCATCATCTACACCAGGTGTACACAAAACTTCTACATCTACCATAGGACATGTGGTATCTGATGATGGGCCTATGGAACTTTCCATACCTTCCCAGGCAAATTTGTGTCCTTTCCATTCTTCCCAATGCCCTTTGGAACCTTCCCTGTGTGTAGAAGGAACTTTTGGTCTCTCTAAACCTAGGCATGGCACTGTAGGGCACTCTGTTTCATCCCTGGGACCTGTTGGATCTTGGCAGTCTGCCCACAGGGTCCAACAAACAGCTTCAGACTCTTTAGGATCTATGCCTTCTTCAAAAGAGAACAAAGACATTCCTTTATCTGGACAAGGGAATCTAGGACATACATCATCTTCCCTAGGGCCTTTCATAATTTCCTTATCTGTTCAAGTAAGTTCATGCCCTTTAGTATCTTCCATCTGCCAAAATGGATCAGACAGCAAAAGCTAATCCTGAAGGGAACATAGAATGTTCCATCTCTACAGACGGGGAAATGGAAATTACTCCCTTTCCTGAAGAGATCCTCAGACATTCCACCTTTCCCCGTTTGACTTCCAGCCTTACTTCTACTACTTCTACCAGGACAAGACTCAGACATTCCCCTTATACTCAAGAAGCAATAAAAACTTCTTCACCAGCTAAATAAAGCTTCAACTCATCTCTGGATGGAGACAGCCCCAATGGGAATGCCAAACCTTTCTCATCACCACAGAGGATTGATGTCTATGAAGGACAGAAAGACATGCTCTTTCTGTCCAAGAGGGACTAAAAATTCCACTAGTGTCAGAGAGGATCAGGGGGGGTGGAGAAGGGTTGGCTGCCTGTTCAATTGGGACTCATATATTTACTAGGTCAAAAAGAGAGTCCCACGACATTCCTTGTTGTCAAAAAAAAAATCTGTAAACACCCCATTTCAACCAGAGGTCCAGAGATCTTCCCTCTCTTACCATGGGGGAGGCAAGTCATCTCGTATGAACTTGGGGCCCCCATATGTGACCCTTCTGTCCATGGAGACCACATACATTCATGGTCAATCCCATGCAGTCTCCAAAGAATCCTGCTGCAAAAACAGAACCGGGGTTCTAGCCTCTCCTCTCAAGTAGGTATCAGACCATCTCAATATAACCAAAGGGGCCTCAGACTTTCCAATGGCTACACTGTTCAAAGCAGTCTTGGAATGTTTCAATCTGAAAGAGTGAGCAACATCCATAGCCAATCCAACCCACTGAGCCCCAGGTATGCTCCTTGTGACCAAATGGAATTCAGAAATGTACCTTCTACTCAAGAATGAACCAAAATGTTAACTTTTGCCTTAGCAAGCTGCCAACATACACATTGTGCCCATGAAGGCTTCAGACCTTACAAGTCTATCAAAATGAAGTTCTAAAGATGCTCATCTCAAGAGTGGAGCATAGGCCCTACTCTCTCTTATCATGGCATCTTTAGATCTTATCTACAAGTGGACTTCATCTTTTCCTATATTGTGCCCCACAGGACCAATAGGAGTTTAGAACTTTTCCTTGTCATCAAACATCTATGAAAACTTTGACTTCCATTCCTGGATACCTCAGATTTCCCTTTTAATTAAGAATAGGACACAGCTTCTACCTAGAACATGCTATACAATCTGTGACCCACTGAGAATAGCATACGCTCCTTCTGACTAATGTGGCCCAAGACTGACATCATCTAACCTAGCAGGTCACAGAACAACTCCCACTGTCTAAGATCCTCAGAGTGTTTCCAGTTCTAATCATCTGACTGCATGACCTCTGTCCAAAATTAAAATGACCCTGGTACCTGAAGTCCTAGAACATTAGAGCATCCAGCAGTGCCCTAAACCCAGGATATGTGCCTCAACTTTATTAGCAGAAATAAAGAAGCTAGACCCTTCATGTCCAGAAGTAGTTAGCTGAATTGGTCCAGAGACCTAGCTGAGAATTGCCTTCTAGCTTCTTGGAGATTGATCATACTGCTGCCTGCCCTGCATGATGGTTGCTCTACATGCTCATGAAGATTAGAAACGGAAATATTCAGGCATTCACTAATCTCCAAATTGACTCTTGATTTTCCACTGCTCCCTTCAGACCCTTTGACTTTTCTGTTTTCCCAAACACAGCATGAGACATTCTGTCTCCAAAGAATGGTGTCCTCAAATTCCATTTTCCTGTAGAGGCCTCAAATATCCTCACCCTGTACTAGTGTTTTGAAAATTGGGTTTCTGACAAATGGGCCTCAAACACATTCCTTCAGACCCAGGAGTATTTACTCATACTTTCCCCAGTGACTGAAGTGGAGCTCAAACTGTTATCAAGGACGCACAGGGTGCTAAGGCACATCTCTTCTGAACCAGGAATGGGAATGCAACATTAATTCTCCAACAGGCTATAGCCCTACCACTAAAGAACCACAGATATTCCAAACTCTTGTATGGACAGAGGGGGCTTCTGACCTGTCCTTCAGAACCAGAGATTTCTCAGATGTTCCCAAATGGCCCAGGTAGCCTCAATCTTATCTGTCTAGAACCAAGGGGGCTTGGTTTGATTCTAGGCAAAGGGAGTTTCAAACTAGTATCCCCTCAATACCAAAACTGTCCTTCAGCCATTTCACATTGTTCAAGAGTACATTGACACTACTTTCCCTTGAGATCCAGGAGATCTCAGACATTCAATAATTGCTAAACAACCTCATTCTTACAACTTCAGAACAAAAGTGTCAGACACATTCTCAATGACTGAAGGGGATCTAGGACTTACAACTTGAGAAGCAAGTGTACTCAGACAACTCCAATATTCCAAGAAGGTCATAAAAACAACCTCTTTAGAAATGATGAGCCATAGAATTTTGGCAAAGTCACAACATGTCTTTAGACTTATCTTTCCAGAACCAGGACAATTCATGCCTCAGTTAAAATCTCCATCAGGTCTTGGATATCCCCCTCAGAAGTAAACTAACTCACTAATTCAGGGAGCTGACACCTCTCTGAAATATCTTCTGAAGAGAGACTTGGACTTATTTTCCCAAACCACAGTAGCCCCTGACTTCCATCATATGCCAAATAGGGGATGTAGTAATATACATTCTTTGAATAATACAACTTTAGCCTTCCTCTGTCTGTATTGGAGGGGTCTGAGACACACCACTTTGATGAAGCAAGCTACAGAAGTGGCCCTGGGACTGAAGAGTGTGTCTCAGATATTTAGACCTGACTAACAGGTACTTGAAACTGAGTCCCTATTACTAAGAAAACATAAGGGCTTCTCTTTGTGTTCATGGCCAACTCAGGTCTATCAAACAACTAAGAGAGACTAGAGCTTCTCCCCCAAACCAAAGTGGCTAGGAAATACACTTCTGACCACCAAAAAAACCTCATGGAACTCTAGATGGGAGTGACATGGCACAAAAATATAATCGTCACCCTGAATCCAAGGCCATCTATTTTCAAGCTACTCATCAGAAAGGTGCCTGTCCTCCATGTCCACACCTGTGCAGGATATTATGAGTTTAAACAGGGAACACACCTAGGAACTGTGACTCAACTTTTCAGAGAAATTATCTGATTGCTCTCTAACCTCAAAAGGAGCCATCAGAGATAAGGATTTTCAAGAGTTCACTGAAGATTTGGAGGACTAGGGAGTGCATGGACCTCCTCTTTCCTAAAGGTAAGCAGTGGCATTCCCCTTCGCCCAACAAGGTCTTGCATCTGTCTTCTTTCCCATACCTTGGTTTTTTTTTTTGTATTGACGACTTGGGCCTTAAAATACCCCCTTTTGGCCCAAATGGCCCTCAGAAAGTTCCGTTCAGAACAAGGGCACATGTAATATTTCACCTCTGACCAAAGGGCATGGGGTCATTCTACTTAGAATTCACAAGAGTCAAGAAGTGTGAGCAAATCCTGGAATCCATGCCAATTCCTTGAATAAAATCACCCTTTACTGTGTGGCCTCCTCATTCCCACCCAGATATAGGACTTCCACCCAAGTTCTTAATGAATCCTAGATTTAATGCTTGATTTCTTGCAGATTCAGCTAAATATATGGACATCCTAAACTGGGAAGAGGAGTTAGATGGTGAGGCAATGCTAGGACCATATGAGGTATGGAAGTCAATTGAATTTATGCTTGGAGTCATATGATTTTTACACTCTGACCCTATCTTCCTTGCCACATGGGCCTCAGAAACTCCTTTCTCCCCAAGGGTACTTCCTCCTTCTCCCTTTGATCATAAAGACATCATATCTTCCCCTGAATCAAAGGGAGCCCTGCATCTTTCCAGTTTGTCTTAAGGAAGCTTATATATTCATTTTGGGTGAGGGGGCCACACACTTCCTGATATTACTGGGTGGGTTTGAGACATTCTTCTTAACAAATGAGTCCCAGATTTTCCCTCCATTCCAAGATAAACTGTAGGCCCAATACTTATTTAAAAAGAAACTCTGACTGTAAAGTACCTGTCAAGGAAGGTGGGTACATTCTACTTACCTTGGACAAGGTAACTTTAGACACACCATTTCATTTCAAGGGGATTAATACAAACTCCTCTGATCAAGAGGATACAGATCAGATCAGTGACATGAAAATTTGGTCATATCTTCAACAATTTCTCATGGATGCTTTAAATAAATACTCCCTGACGTCGACCTCCTCAGAGCAACCACTTCTATCTGTGGAAACCTCAGCTCTATTCCTCTGAGAAGGTCTCAATGTTTCCCTTCTTATCTGGGTGTCCAGGCATGCACAGATAACAAAAAGGCTGTCAGATAACACTGTGTTATCCTAGGACAAAACAGTAAATATCTGATTCTTCTACTTTTAAGATTCTCACCAGAAAAGAAGCGGTCCCATCGTGTCTCCTTTGCCTGTACTGTACTGGCTAAGGAAAGGAATTGCTCCACTCTGGTTTGAGGGCCCAGGTCCAAAGTGTAGAATTTGAGACTGGATCTTAAGCTATGCGCTTCAGTCTAATCAATAGAAGTCCACTTTTCCAACCATTGCTGCCTATATATGAACTATGAATACAACCTGAAAGAAGAGGCAACATTGCCAGGGTCAGCCACGTAGTTTCATTGAAGAAGGCTTTGGTTGCTCCCGAACTATGCAAGACTCAACTGATGATGTGGGAACTCTAAAGAACAGCTGGAAGTTGAAGTGCAGTGATGGGACCTTCCTTCACTGAATGAGGTAGCAGTGACATTCACCTGCAACAGAATGGTGCATGGTACTTACCACCTCTGCCCAAGGGGTTTTCAACTCACACCCTTAGCCAACCAGGGCTCAAAATTTTCCCTTTTACACAAAGGCCCCAGTGTTTCTCTTCTTTACAAGTTGCGTCACTCTTACGTCACTGAAGAGAATATCAGACCTTACTCCTAGGATGGAACCTATTCTAGACCTTCCCCATTTGCCCAAATTGGTCTTAAGTATGCATTTTATGGAAAATGCCCTCAAATTTTCTTATTTTGCAAGTTTGATCCAAGTCTTTTCCAAAAGATTAAAGAGTCTTCAGACCATGTATTCCTTACACGACTCACGCTTTATAAGTGGGAATCAGATCTGCCCACATTTACTCCAGTGTAAAGCAAAGGGGGTCTATGGTTATGCCCTTTAACAAAAAAAAACTACAGAGATCTAATTATTTGCCAAGGATGTCTGGCCTATGCCACAACTATGAATAAGACTTCAGAATTGGCTCCCATGACCAATCAGGTATCATTTCTTCATTCTATATTCAGATCTAGCCTCTGACACTGGGAGGCCCCAGAGCTTCCCCTTCCTTTCATGGGCAACATTCACTGTACCACCAGACTCATCTTACCTTTATGCCAATCCCTACAACCAAGTTTGCTAGGAAAACACTTGCAACCAATGGGAGATTTGAAGATATTAGGTTTAGATCAGAGGTCAAAATATAGAAAGCTAAAACTAATAGTCATGTTATCTGCCCAGAAGTTAGTTGTCCTGAATGTAATGTTCACATCTTTCATTGATGGATAAACACAGAACAATACAACCTTTAGAAAGCATAAGGTCGACAGAACCACTCAACATCTTGGAAGAGTGTTGTATTCCTTCTTGCATTCTTCTCAACAGTCAATGTAGTATATAGATCATGGGAGCCGGGCAGAACAGTTGGAAGCAAATGATGCAGAACCAAACCATCGCCCTATCACCCAAGGTAAGCTAGGCCTTTCCCTTCTGCACAATGGGGTGAGTGGATCTTGCTACTTGGTTAAACAGGGCCTGGCACTTTCTATCTAATCAATTCATTTCAAAATGACCTCAGAAGCTTCCCCTCTGAATAGAGGCTCTCTAAAATGTCCCTATTCTCAAGGCATCTCACACCATGCCCTTTTGATGATGGGTTATTAGAACTTCCCATGGGTTAAAGTTGCCATCAGGCATTTCTGCTATTACAAACAACAGTGAAGGACATCAATCTCTGTTCAAGAAGAGTCAAAAGAATGACTGTTTTTCACTAAAGTCATCTCAGAATTTCCATTTTGCTCAAGGGGACAAGGATCAAAGGGTCCCTCAGAGCATGTGATCATGTACCTCAGAATTATCCCACTAATGGAAGACCTTAGATATTTCCATTCTAACCATGACCACTAGGAAAATACATGTGTGACCCAAGGGACTTCACCAAGCTCTGCTCTGAGATCATAAAACCTAAGGCTTGGATCATTTTTCCTTCATTATAGTCACCAGAATGAAAAGGCCTCATTCTTCATGCCCATACCAGTATAGCTGATGATAATCTTCAAGAGGACTTAGAACATGAGATTGCCAATCATGACTGACGGATGATGCTCAGATTACTGCCAGGCATGTCACAGTGTGCTTGAAAATGTGAATCTTCTAAACTGTGATGAAGTCCTTCATCTACTGCACAAGGTAGACTGAAACACTATCTTTCCACTAAGTGGTTTGCGACTTTGCTACTCTCTCTAAGTCTACTGAAATCTTCCACTCTTAAACACCATCAGTTTCTGTCTATTAGACCTCAAATGCACACTCTGTAACCAAGAGGACCTGATATCTAACCTCCATAATTGAGGGGGCTAAACAGCATACCTTCCGGTCCAAGGCCCCATGATTTTCCAATTCCAGTCAAAAAGGCCTTCAAAAGTAACTCTCTCTTATGAAGGATTAAATATTTTACTTTTTGTTGAAGGAGAGATCAAACTATCTACTTTTATTTAAATATGTTTCACCTCCAATACATCATCTGAGAGGAACTTCATTATGCTCCTTATGTTCAAGGGCCCTCAAATTCCTGCCCTCTGGTCTCACATCACATCAATATTTAATTGCCTATAAATCTTTGGGGAAGGATGTGGCCTCATAAGCCCCCTCCTTTACTAACTATTAACTGTCTATAATTCTCAAGGAAGGATGTGGGATCATAAGCCCCTTTCCCATTCCATGAAGAAAAATTAATGGACCCAATCTTGTGTAGGTCTCCTTCAGGAAATCATAGCTGCTGATAGCTGAAGAACGTAATGGCTACATCATTCCCAGAGAACACAGTGTTCCATAACAATTGGCTAATTGTAAGTGAAGTTATAGGATAGCCTGGAATACATGAGATCTTGTATAAAAAAAATTAAAAGAGAGTATGCAAGATGGCTTAGTGGCTGCCAGGTGGTAGCGGTGGCACATGCCTTTAATCCCAGCACACAGGAGGCAGAGGCAGGTGGATATCTGTGAGTTCGAGGTCAGCCTGGTCTACAGAGCTAGCTCCAGGATTGCTACGGCTGTTACACTGAGAAATCCTGTCTCATACCCTGCCCCCCCAAAGGTTTAGTGGATGAAGATGCCTCTACCACTAAGTCTGACCACTTGAATTTGAGTAGCAGTACACATAGCAGGAGAGAAATGACTCTCACAAACTGTTCTCTCACTTCCTCATGTCACATGTCTGAGAGGGCATGTGTACAATACACACCTACATTAATTTTTTTTAAAGGATGGGGCAATAGCTCAAGCAGTAAAGTTCTTGCTCTTCAAGCATGGGACCTGAGTCTGATATTGCTAGAATCCATATAAGAATGCTGGGCATAAAAGTATGCACTTGGAATTCCAGAAGTGAAAAGGCAGCGAAAGACAATTGCTTGCAGGACTGTCATAGTCAGTAACCTCCAGGCCAATGAAGAAACCATGTCTCAAGGAAGGGGATGGCATTCTTGAGGATGGCACCTGAGGTTGTCCTGTGGCGCGCGCACGCACACACACACACACATACACACACACACACAAACCTGCACACACAAATACACAATGAATAATAAAAAAGTAATATAAACTAGGCATGGCTTCTCACAGCTGTAACCCCATCCCCAAATGGGGACTATCAAATGTACACATCATCTAATACTTTCCCAAATTGGCTTATTCCTGAATGAATGTAAATTTAGCAAATAAACTAATGAATATTTTAAGCAATTACTACCTGAAAAAAAAGAATGAATTTTAGAATTAGAAATAAAAATTAAAAGGTATGCTACATAAAAACATAATTATCTAGTCATGTTTCAATAAATTTTAATTTCAATGTAAGTGGTATCTCTTTTTTTTTGGTTTTTCGAGTATAAGTGATATCTTTAACTAGGACTTATTCTTTATACTTTAGAAATGAATGCATTATTACTATAATAAGGTACATATAAATACTTTGCTTATGTATTTTCTTATCATTTCTAACTGAAAAGTAAAAGAAAATTGCCTAAAGTACTTCATAGATTAATTAATTCATTACCAAATTTCCATTACCCTCTATACTCTAGAGGAAAATAAAGAATAAAATGTAGTCCCATTCTTCAGAAGTTTACAATCTAATATGTTTACAATATTTAGACTTTTATCTTTGTGGTGTTGGCAATCAAAGTTAAGATTTTACATGTGCTAAGCGAGTGCTTTTCTATAAGCAACATCTTGTAGCCTTATTTGGACCTTTAAAAAAAACAGGTGTTGGCCGTGAAGTGGTGGCACATACTTTTAATACCAACACTCAGGAGGCAGAGGCAGGTGGATCTCTGTGAGTTTGAGGCCAGCCTAGTCTACAAGAACTAGTTCCAGGACAGGCTCCAAAGCTACAAAGAAACCCGGTCTCAAACAAACAAACCCCCAGGTGTTACATTAAAATCAAAAATTTGAACTGCTTCATTAAAAAGAATTTTAAGTTATATCCTGAATTCTCATACACATACCGTATACTCTACAAATTCTCTTTAAAAATAAAAAATTTTAAAAGCATCTTAGTTATAGCTAGATGTGGTCACATTCAAATGTAATCCCAGAATTTGAGAGGGAAAAGAGGGAAAATCATGAGTTTGCAGCTGGGATAGGATACACAGGAAGTCAATACTATCCTGAGCTACATAGTTGAAAGCCTGTCTTGAAAAATCAAAAGCTAGGTATGCAGTTCAGTGGCAGAGCATTTCCTTAGCATGCACTAGAGCCTGAGCTTGATTCTTAGAACCGAGAGGAGAAAACAGATTGTCTTAGCTACTAAAATGCATCAGTTGAACTAACCAGATGGTTCAGTGAGCAAGGACATTTGCCACAGAGCCTGATTACCTAAGTTCAATCGCTGGAACCCACATAATGATGGAAAGAGAAAACTATACAAGTTGTCCTTCGAGAACGCATGCTCACACTGAGCACATGTGCATACACCTACCTACACACACACTAAAATAAATAAAAATAAGTTAAAAGCATTTAAAATAAA
>NW_004949115.1:21406-23459 GCF_000317375.1 Microtus ochrogaster
TGAGCCAACAGAATCAAGAGTTTATGGATAGCCTCGGTTACATATCAAGTTCAAGGGCAGCCTGGGCTACTTGGAACCCTCTCAAAAACCAAACAAACGAACAAAAAAACCAAAATAAAAAGGGGTTTCAGTGAGATGGGCTCAGCAGGTAAGGGAGCTTACAACCAAAACAAAATCAGAGATTCATTGTGGGTACCTACTCAGTAGGAGAGAACTTCGTATTACCAAGCAGTCATCTGATCTCCAAACTGCAGTGTGCGCACACCTACATACATACATACACCAAAAAAGAGAAATATAAACAAATAAATGCAATTTAAAAGAAAAAACACAACTGGTTCTATTTAAGGACTGAGGCTATTTCTTCATCTTTGCAACAGTTCTTTAACACATCACTGCCCTGTAAGGGAGCGACAGAATAAAACATCCAAATGCTATGACAATTGCTTTTGCAGACATTAAAGCAAATCACACAGATCTAACTGAATTTCGTAAATAAACCAGCACCTTCACAAACTTTTTTTTAAACATAAGATGGCTTGAATTTATATTGTAACTCTCAAAGCAAGACACCTCACAAACCCTTCGGAGAACCGCATAGTTTAAAATTAAAAATGTTTTTAGGTATCGAATACAGGTGCCACTAACAGGCACTAAAACTCATAATCCTACCCCAACCAACAAAAGCAAAAAACTCCAGCTCACAGATTTAAAATAAAAATGAGCAAATCCTCCAAACAAAAGAGAGGTCCTTGGATAAAATCTCCCGCATTTGGAAGAAACTGGTTCCCTTGTCACTGAGACTTCTTCCTGAGAACAAATGAAACTTGAGGTGCATTGAGGGGACTCCCATGTCCGCGGCAGGTTTTCCTCCTCCAAATTGAGATGCTTGCCCCATCCATCGCTTAAAAAAAAAAAAAAAAACCCGCACAGCTCACTGACGGGAAAATCAAGCCTAAGACCACGTCTCTCCCCTCGGGGCTTTTATCCTCCAGTCTAGACAATAACTAAATAGTGCAAGATTTCTGTGGCTGAGGAGGGCAGTCCCTTTGGGAAGAATAAGGGGATCGGCACGGAAAAACTCCTGGCCGTCCAGGGAAAGGGGTTGGGCAGAAGCGAAGGGCCTCAAGGAGCCCGAGGCTGGAAAGTTCGGATAGGCCCACCAGCCTTTCCCAAGGCAGCCGGGAGGGTCTCCTTGCTCTCCAACGTACAAAAGAGACATCCGATGTACAACCCCCCCAAAAAACAAACAAACAAACAAAAAACCAGACTGAGGGGCTCCCGAGAAAGCAAAGCGGGAAAGGCACGTAGACCGCGGCCCACGAGGGCCCCCCGCAAAGTTGAGGCCTCGCCTCGGAGGGGGCCGCTCATGGTCACCTCGGCCAGCCAGCCCCGCGTTACCCAGGGGACCTTTCCGAAAGCACCCCCCTCCCCGGGCCGAAACAAGATGGTGGGCCACGCGCCATCGCTCCACGGGGTCCCTACTCTCCACAGCCACGGGAATCCCAGCCCCGCGCCGCTGTCCTCGCCTCGGAGGCAGGGAGGTGCGGGGAGGCTTACCCACAAAGCTGCAGGACGTCAGGAGCTCAGAGAAGGAGGAGGAGCGGGAGCAGCAGGAGGAAGAGGCGGAGGAGGCGGAGCAGGAGGAGGAAGAGACGGAGGAGGGGGCCGAGGGGGACAGGAGGCGGGGAGGAAGAGCGGAAAGGGAGGAGAGCGAAAAAACGGGGTGACCTCCGCTCACAGGGCGGTGGCGGCGGCGGTTACCGCCCCAAGGAGTTACATCGCCAAATGAGCTGCACTGAGAAGACGAGCGAATTAGAATAGCACGCACTGCCTGATGGGTAACGTGTCCATCCGGGCACCTTACAGACGGCCGCCTGGCCAATGGTGGGTGCTAGCATGTGAGCCGCCAGGAGCAGCCTCGAAGGCTTGGCCACTAGACGGGATGCCCGCCTTGGGAAAGCGGAAAGGGGCCGCGGGAACGGGCCGCGGGAACACTGACCCCTACCCCCAAACTACGGCTCTATATTGTATCTAAGCACACACAAACAGG
>NW_004949115.1:24809-26058 GCF_000317375.1 Microtus ochrogaster
AACACTGAGTTTAGGAAGAGGCAGTTTGCATGTTGCATCAATCAGAAGCATGGTGTCAAGAAATTTAAAAGACAAATTTTAGTGCTACAAATGTTTTTACCAAGTCCATTTGTGTGTAGGTAGGGTTCCTTAATTTATTCTTACAGTTTAGCCTATAGAAACATTGCCAAGCAAACAAATAGCAAATTCGGTGTGACGTGAAAAGAATGGCTTTCAATCTATAATTTTTAGTGGCAACAGAATAGTTTTTAGTTTCAAATCTGCTTATGTGGATGAGCATGCAACAAGCTATTTCCAATGAGGCTTAACAGCGAAGTCTTTCCGTTTACCTCTTGACTAACAATGAAAGGTCCAGGAACCCTCAGAGCAATTACGTTACAAGAATATCTTGAGGGAGTAATGACTACCAGGGGATCCGTACAGATTTTTTCCTTCCCTCAGGCTTCATTTCATATCTGCTGCCACTTTTAATTCAGTATTTCCAAATCTCCCTGGAGACTTGGCCTGTACAATAAACTAGGGGCCACCATTCAACTGCTGGCATTATTCTACAGAGGAAACCCACTGTGTATTCCTGTATGCTAGTGGAACATACTTGAGTCTCAGTTTGATCAAACCATAAAAAAAATATTTTGATACCGTTTGAAAAATATCTTAACATTGGTTATCATGCTATTATAATTACAAAAACAGTAGTGTAATAATGATATTCTGTTTAGAGGTCTTTGGGAGCCTTTCATATCTTGAACCATAACACATGATTTGTAAGTATTTTCTTCTGTTAGCTGTTTCTATTATCGCTTCCTTGAGAGTACCTTCTGAAGCACCACCATCTTTGACTTTGATGAAACATAATTCACTCACCATTTTTACTGTTATTTTCATATCATAAATAAGAAGCTACTGCCTAGCCCAAACTCATGAAGATTAAAACCTATGTTGCCTACTTAATAATTTAGACCTCTAGAATTCTGACAAATTTATTCTTTCTTCAGTTTTTGTACAAGTTCATATTTAAAAATCAGGCATATTCTTCTTATATGCTCCTAAGCATCGTTTTTTTTTCACTTTTCCCCTCTTGTAAGTCTCTCTTGTTCCCATTAACACTTTTACCTCTATATTCACACCATATATACATACATTATTTTAATTATTAATTAATTAACTAATTTATGTTCTCCCTCATGAGGGAGAACATGAACAACGAAGTCGGGACCACGAGGGGTGCACCCACCCATTGAGACAGTGG
>NW_004949115.1:26590-27118 GCF_000317375.1 Microtus ochrogaster
AAAAAATTAAAAAAAAATCCATTTTAAACAAAAAAAAAAAAATTAACTAATTTATCAGAGTGAGTCTCGGTGAAGCTAGTTTGACCTTAAACTCACTATGTAACTGAGGCTGGCCCTTCTCTGCCTCTCCAATGTTGGATTAAAGGCGTGTGTTACTACACCCAGCATATTCTTCCACTTTTATCTTCAGTACTTTATGGCTTTCATTATGGAAGTCTCTCTCCCACTTGATTAAGTTTATTACTATGTACTTTATTGTTTTGAAGATTGTTCTAAGATTTACTCTTCTATCTTTTTTTCTCAGTGAATTGATTATTGGTGTAACAGTCCTGGCTCTCCTGGAAACTGCTTTGTAGACTAGGCTGGTCTCAAACTCACTGAGATCTGCCTGCCTCTGCCTCTCAAGTGCTGGGAATAAAGCCATGCACCACAACCTCCCAATCAGTGTGAGCTCAGACTATTTCCAACTTCTATTTTCTGTGGGACAATGGTCTGTATCCTGTCACTTGTATTTTAAATAAACGCTGA
>NW_004949115.1:29228-50468 GCF_000317375.1 Microtus ochrogaster
AGGTACTTGATCACAAGAACAGCAAGATGAGGATAACTGAGACTACTTCCTTCATTTTAGTTTATTAGACAAAGAATTCCATCATGCATGAAGAGGAATGTGTGGATGAACCTTTACTAGACAAGGACACTGAGCCAGAGACTACTGTCATGCAGTCTCTTAGAAGATTTCTATGACTGCTGACATGCCTGACATGAACATTCAGAAGATGTGTATTCTAGATTGTGATTTCAAGTTTGGTGCTGATGAAGAAGTGAGTGCCTGGGACTTCCTCTCTTTCTCAGGGTACCATTCAACCTTCAGATTCTGCCCAATAGAGCTACAGACATACAACCAAGAGAGGTTGAAAGTATTCCATCCACTCCTGTGGAGCTCCTCTCTCCTCCTTTTAAGTTAGAGCATCTTGGACCTTTCACCTGCTCCAAAAGTGATAGCAGGAATTCTTCTTCTGCCCACTGGGAACCTGTATATGCCCCCACCTATCCCAAGAATTCTGAGAGTTGGTGTGGTACAATTCTATATTCTGTCAATTATATTTTAAATAAACGCTGATTGGCAGGTAGCCAGGCAGAAAGTATAGGCAGGAAAACCAGATAGAAAGGAGAGGTGGAGCAATGAGAATAGGAGTATTCTGGGAAGAAGGAAGCTCCCTCCCAGTCCTGCCCCGACCAACAAAGAAGCAGGATGTGACCTGTACTGCTGTAAAAGGTACTGAGCCATGTATGGCTAACATAGATAAGACTAATGGGTTAATATATGTTATAAGAGCTAATGTGAAGCCTGAGTTTATGGGCCAATCAGTTTATCATTAATGTAGACTTCTGTGTTATTATTTGGGACCTAACAACTGTGGGAACCGGGCCAGACAGAAACCCCCACAAGCAGGCCTTCATGTTACAGAGAGTATTCTCTTTCTCTTGCTGAATTGACTTTTCCATTATCTCCTCTCCCAAGTATTCACCAGCCCTTTTTTTTTCTGACCAAAATGTTCTCAGACTTGCCTGTTTTAATAAAGAGATAGAGTCAACCAGCATGCAAAGGGTTCTCAGATCTTCTGAATATGACCCTGTGTGAGTGACTTACTCGGTCTGTAATTGAGTTTTAGATCATTCCATTGGGTCTAAAGGAGTTCCAGTTTACTGACTCTGATTTACCAGTGGGCCTCAGATCATCTCACACAGCCATGGTTTTCTTCAGATATGCCCTTCTGCCCAATGAGTGCCTCATATTGTCATCTTCTAATTCAGGGGCCTCCCACACCCAAGCACGAGGTCAAAGAATATTTTTTAATTCTTCACTGATGACTTCTTCAGAACACCCAGGCTTAAAGAATGAGGACCAAAGTATATAAAGTAAAGTCTAGAACTGATTCCACTACCTCAAGGCAGAAACCAATATAATGTGGCCCTCATCATTTAAACCTAGATCTGAGCAGATGAGCATGCGCTTGAGAAGGAGAACGTGCTTGGGACTCTCATGCAGACTATTGGATGACCACTCAGACTGCTGCCTCACAGACCACACATTCTCTACAGTGGACAGATGTTCAACCTCGGATGAAGAGCTGGAAGCTGATAAGGCAGTTCCTAGAATGTCTTCCACTGCATGAGATGGGCTGAGACCTTGATCTCATGTCAAGCAGTGGGTATGCTGATTTTCAGCTTCACCCAATCCAACATGTTTAGT
This sequence comes from Microtus ochrogaster, assembly GCF_000317375.1. Classification (NCBI taxonomy): domain Eukaryota; kingdom Metazoa; phylum Chordata; class Mammalia; order Rodentia; family Cricetidae; genus Microtus; species Microtus ochrogaster. The sequence goes on from NW_004949115.1 coordinate 30,915, forward strand.
CTATATCTACAACAGTCCCCAGATTTCCACACTCCTCATAAGGCGCCTTCAAACATTTTTCAACTGACCTGGGGGTCCTTGTACTTTTCTCCATCACTCTTGTCCCCCTTCCTCCAACGTCTCACTTCTGCCAATTGATCCCTATTAGTACAATTCTGACTTATGTTAGGGGGCATTCAAGGTCTGAATATAAGGATTTCAATAGTGCTCCCATTCACCAAGGGTGTCTCCACATACTTTTTCCCTTTGATTGAGTATTCAAACTCCACATCTGGCCAAAAGAACTTCAGATTTTCCTTGTCTGAGGCAGGACCTTTTCAGAGTAACCCCAAGAAACTCAGGGCCTGACCTCAGCTCTTCCAGATACATGGTTCTGACACCTGAAGTGGGGATGCAAGCTCTCCCCATAGGGGTATATGGGCTTTTATTAAAGGCTCTGTAGGATTATTGTTAGGGAAATGTATGTAAGGGATCATTGTCACTCCTGGAATCATTAATGCTGATTTTGAGGGAGAGATCAAGGTGATGACTTATAAATTACAAAAGTACCTTTGCTAACACCAATGATATAGCAACCAAAGAAAAGTAATGTGCAGTAATACAACATAGTATTCAGGGATGTCCTGATGACCCCAATTCATCCCTGGAAGCACGAATCAGCTACCACAAGTTGTCCTCTGACTTATACATGCACACATGAGCATTTGTGTGCACACACAATATACACACTAAATACATAAATGTAATACATTTAATTGTGCTTTGGGCTTTTTGTTGTTGTTAAGTCGGTGTTTCTGTGTAACTGCTCTGGATGTCCTGAAACTCACTCTGTAGAACAGGCTGGCCTTGAAATCACAGAAATCTGCCTGCCTCTGCCTCCCTAGTATGGGGATTAAAGGCGTGTGCTACCACTGCATCTCATTGTAATATTTTTTTAAAGGAGTAGGGCTGGAGAGATGCTCAGTGGTTAAGAGAACTGGCTGGTCCACCAGAGGACTGGATTTGATTTACCAGCATCCATACAACAGGTCGCAGCCATCTATCCTTTTGGTTTCTGGGAATCCAGTGTCTTCTGACCTCAGCAGGCTCATACATACAGTGATACACATGCAAACACATGCAGCATAAAACAAAGAAATGCACATTTAAACAACAACAACAAAGCCAGCATGGTGGTATATGCCTTTAATCCCAGTACTTAGGAGGTAGGTCTCTGTGAGTTCAAAGCCAGCCTCATCACTATAAACAGTTCTAGGACAGCTAGGTGATAGAATGAGATCCTTGTGAAAAGAAAAAGAAAAAAGAAAAAGTAGTCTTTGGGACTTTCCTCTTTTGACTTGTTGAAGAGAAGGACTAAATTTATGAATTATTTTAACACATAGTAATCCTCATGTTTCTTGGTGTCTAGTTGAGAACCAAATGTGTAGCAGGTTGAAATTTTTGTCATCTATCTCCTTCAAAAAAAAAAAAAAAACAACGGGATCTTGATGGGGAACCTCCTTCAGCCAATAGTCTTTGAGAGGCTGGACCAGGAGGGGCCCAGAGATCTCTTTGAAAAAAAGGAAAATTAAATTTGGATAATAGGTAGACTAGTGTGACTTTATAGTAATAATAATAATGCTAATATAATAATAATATAATAACACTAATAATAATAGAGTGAATACTTATGAGCTATTTTTGTAGATTCTTGTATATTGATACAACTTGAAATTATATTTCTTATATTGAATATGCACCTATTTCTGTTTACAATATTTGTACACCTATGCAAAGCTATTTTGCTAGATTGTGTGCATGCTTGTTTCTACCTCTGTTTAAGATATTTGCATATTGATACAATTTTAGGATATATCTATCATAATGCATTATACATCTCTACCTCTGATCAAGATACTTATACATTGTTTACATTTTGAGGTCATTGTCATCATTTGTTGCACAGTTGTTTAAAGATAGTTTAATATTCTAATATGAAGTCTTAGTCTTTAAGTTATATAGGTACTAGGTATTATAGGTCAATAGTTGTCTATGTTTGTCATACTTATAGTTACACTAATCAGGTTCATAACATACGTAGAGACTGTATTCTGCATAGATAAGTAATCTTCAAACACTTCAAAAAACTGTAGAACATGGCATTTAAATAACTTAGGGTTCTGTTGACATGAGACACGATTGCTCCTTAGAGCACTGATCTATTCCTGAAAAAATGTTGAGCATCAAAGACACTCCACTTGGAGCTTGTTTTCTTCTTGGCAAACCTGGCCTTTTGTCAAGAAACTGCCCAACCTTTGACCACTGGCATAATGCATGTTGTCTAGACTGGACAAGCAAGATACAAGAAAAAAAGACTATCACACCTTGTCAAGATAAGGTAAGACCATTTTTTTTAAATTGTTCTGCCTCTAGAAAGGGTCTGTCAGTTACTCTAGGCCTTGGCCAAAGTTGCTTGCATCAACATTGCAAATGAGACTTTGGGTGATTGCCCAGGTAACAGGATGTCTCTGTCATCTACTGCACATTTTGGAAGCTGCTTGATTGCACTTCCTGCCTACTTAAGTAATATTATATCTCCCTTCTCAGGCCTTTGATGGGGGTTGAAGATTTGATAGTTGTAGCAACCTTCTTCTTATGATCTAGCCAACCCATTTCTAATAAAAGACTAAGACTTCTTAGGATAAAATAATTATTAAAACTGTTAGCATATGTTTCTTGCTTGATATTGCCAATATTGGTTTGTAATTCTAAATATTATACTTGATATCGCTTCTTTTTTATTTATTTATTTATTAAAGATTTCTGTCTCTTCCCTGCCACCGCCTCCCATTTACCACCCCCTACCCCAATCAAGTCCCCCTCCTTCGTCAGCCCAAAGACCAATCAGGGTTCCCTGCCCTGTGGGAAGTCCAAGGACCACCCACCTCCATCCAGGTCTAGTAAGGTGAGCATCAAAACTGCCTAGGCTCACACAAAGCCAGTACATAGTTTTGTATTGTGTTTGTAGCACTCTTATTTAGACAAAAGGGGGAGGTGATTGGGGAACCTACTTCAGCCAATGTCCTTTGAGATGCTGGAGCAGGTGGGGTGTCACTTTAGGGTACCAAAAGGTTCTCAGGAGAGCCCGCTCTGCCTCTTTCTGTGAACTACACTTGGATGTTGGACACTGTTCCTTATTCTTCTTTGTGATCTGTGAGTTTCCCTACTAAAAAAACTTAGCATACTCTATTTGGAGCTAGTATGGGATTATATGAATAGGGTTTACCCCATCTGACACGTTCTGCTTCAGTATCTCTAGTAAAATCTACCAAGACTCAACTTCATTTATTCATGGGTCTCATTAAAAATGGGGTTTGGGGCTGGGGTGTAGCTCACTAGTACAGTGTTTGTTCAAGCATCTATGATGACTTGGGTTCAGATTTCAGAACTGCAAATTTGAGTGAATTTTAATAAGGCCAAAATGTCTCTGTCACTGATTCTGTATATTTGAAATATTTGCTTACATGTGCAACCTAATCTACTTATTGAAAACCAAAAGATATTTTCTCAAGTGTGATTCTGACTGAAATATTTTCTCAAACTTTCAAAATTCATTTTTATTCTGTTTTATGATAACTAAGCTCTCCAATAAGCTTATTTATATTCTATATCATGACATAGACTTTTTCTCTATATGTGTATCATTCTTCTGTATTAAATAGTAATGAAACAAAAGATTTTAAATGTCTCACAGTTAAAAAAGGTGGAATAAAAAGTAATAAAATATAACATATCCCAATTTTAAAATTCACGTTGGCCTTACTGCCCTTTAGATCTTCTTCATCCCTATGTGGTTGCCTTTAATATAGTTGCCATTAAGCAGATATTAGCTCCTGAATTCCTAGGACAATGTGATTTTTCCCCAAGCCAAAGATAATGCCATCTGGCTTATACTGACTGATTTGTTTTTTTCACAGAGTATGCTGGAAATACCAGGGCCAGGCAGACTGGGTGATACATGTTAAACCAGTGAAATTAGCAATGAAGGAAGAAGCAGTGATTTCTACTTGCATTTCCTTTCCCAGAAATCTTCAAGTGGTAACAAAATAAAAAGGTGAAATAATTCAGAGCAGCCAGAGGAATCATAGGGGAGTCAATGACATTTGCAGGGTACCACCTTATTCATTTCAGAGTTGTTGACAAGTATTAGAAGCAAACATCTGAAATAATAATTCACTTCATCAGTGTGCACACCAGTGAGGTCCCAAGGGGTCTGAAGACCCATCAGTCATGAATTTATTGCCAAATTTTACTCTAGCAAACATGAATAATAGACCTCCTGTCTATTTCCCACTGCCCAAGTCAACCTTGTTTGTTACTATTCTTTTTCTTCCAACTGTCAGTTTCTTTACAATTATCCTGTCTTAAATCTTAAATCACCTTAAGCAGAATCTTCTAGCATTGATGGTGGAAGTAGTCCTCAGGCCCTATCCCTGTTAACCAACTGGCAATTGAAGGTTCCTTGGTGTAGGAGCTCTACAATGTTCTGGCTCTTACTGAAAAGTTCATGGGAGTTGATGCTACATTTGGGAGAAGTGATCTGCAGGCCCTATATCTTACTGACAAAGAGTTGGGGGCAGATGAAGATGCCAGGTATGTGGTATTACACAGCCCCTATCTCTTAAATAGAAGATACTGGCAGTTGAAACTTTTATGAAGAAGAGCTCTCCTATCCCCACCAATTACTGGAGATTGACTGGCAGTGGAAGTTGCAATATGGGATGGTCCTCCAACAGGCCTTACCTTTATTGAGGAACTCAGGAAGTTGCAATGAGGAGCTGTTCTCCAAGCCCTCTCTATCACTTACTTAGGAGATATTGGCAAGTGAAGCTGCCATGATGGTGATCTATAGGCTCTAGCCCTTATAGACGTATTACTGGAAGTTAATATGTCATGGAGGAGATTACTTAAAGGCCCCATCCCACACTAAATAGCTATTTGCCATTGAAGTTGCCATGGGAACAGCTCTTCAAACCCTACCCCTTACTGAAGGTAAGGTAATTTCCTTATCTACACAAGGAATTCTACAATTTTGTTCATCTGTCCAAGGAGCTCTAGGGACTTCCTTCTCTGTCAAAGGGTCTCTAAAACTATCTACACCCACAAAAGGAATTGTAGGAACTCTGCCATCTGTGCAAAGTACATTGACACATCCAACTTGTTCCCAAGTAGCTCCAAGATTTTCCCCCATTGGGCCAACATACTTTCCAAGATTCAGCATCCTCTCCAAGGACTACAGAATCTTTCTCATCTAGACAGAAAAGTCAAGGACCTTTTTAGTCTTTCAAAGAGGACATAGAACATTCACCATCTATACCACATGCTCAGAAACAACCTCTATCTGTTCCAGGGACTCTAGGATCTTCAGTATCTTCAGAAGGATGTAAAAAAACTCTCCAAAGTGCCTGAGAAAATGTTACCTATGCAAAGTCCTTTGTCATCCATCTACAACTCAGGCATTTTGGGACAATGCCAATACTCACACCTTTTGGTTCATGTAAAAGAAGGATGTGGAATCTTCTCAATCTGCTCCAGGTATTACAGGAGCTTGGCCATCACCTCTAGTACCTGTAGAACATTCAACTCCTACCCCAAATGCTACAGCATCTTTTCTAGATATCAAGGATATCTAGAAATTTGAAACCTGCCCAAGGGTCTCTGAAACTTTCCATGTCATCCTAGGCAATGCTAAAGAAATCTCAATATGCTGAAGGGGCTATACAATATTTAATATCTTCCTCAGAACTTCCAAAACCATACACAAATTCCCCATCTACCCGAGGGACTGCAAAAAATTCCATTTCTGCTGCATGGCATCTAGGTCTCTCTGTATAACCATCACAAGAAATGCCATCTTCTCATTCTGATGAAGGGGCTTTAAATCCTTGCCTTTCAGGACAGGGAACTCTAAAATTGTCCAAATTTGTACAAGAGACTCTAGGGACTTTTCCATCTACTCAGTGCACTGAGGATCATTTTACATCTTCCAAAGGCACAGCAGGACAGTCCATCATGTGCAAAACAGACCACAGGACCTTTAACACCAACCAAAGAACCTCTGGGGTCTACCCACAATGCCAAGGTCATATTAGGATCTATGCCATCTTATCAAAAAAATCTGAGAGTTATTTTATCTGCACAAGGAATATTGAATCTTTGGTATCTGCTCAAGGGTCAATAGAATCTTCACCATCTGCACAAGGGTCTTTAAAACTATCTACACCAACACAAGGAACTGTAAAAACTCTGTCATCTTTATAAAGGGCTTTGAAACATCCAATTTCTTCTCAGGAGTCTCCAAAATTTTCTTCATCTGCCCAATACACTGCCCAAAGATTAGCATATTCCCCAAGGACTACAGAACCTTTCCAATCTAGACAGAAACCTCAAGCATCTTTTTTTGTATTCACTACAGCACATGGAACATTTGCCTTCTGCTCCAGGTGCTCAGGAAAATCGTTTAATCCATGGACACTAGGACCTTTGATATCTTGTAAAGTGCCTAAGGAACTCTCCATAGCTACAGAGGAAACTTTGCCTGTTCTAAGTTCTTTGTCATCTATCCAAAGGTCTTCAAAACTCAGTATATTATTCAGGGGTTTTGAGACAACACCATTCCTCCCAGAACACCTTGGGGCATTTGTCATGTGTGAAAGAGGGTGTGGAAAATTCTCAGTCTGTTACAAGGACTATAGGAGCTTTGCCATCACCTCTAGTGCCTAGAGGACATTTAACTTCAACCCAAGGATCTGCAGAATATTTCCCTTCTGGCCAAGGGAATCTAGATCTTTACAATTATGCCCAAGGGCCTCTGAAACATTTTATGTCATCCCAGGAAATGCTGTATTCAGCACAATCTGCTGAAGGGACTCTGCACCTTTTTGCATTTTCCTAAGTAGTTCCAGAGCCATATACAAATTCTCCATCTATCCAAGTGACTAGGGGAATGTTTCCATCTGTACAAGGGCATCTTGGTATCTTGTCATCAACACAGGTGACTCCACTATCTTCTCGTTCTAATGAAAGGACTGTGAGAAATCACCCACCATCACCAAGAACTCTGAAAGTGTCCAAATAGGGACAAGGGACTCCAGAGTCTTCTACAGCTTCCCAGGGTACTGGGGAGTTTCTCTTATTTGCCAAAGGCACAATGGGAAATTCAACATCTTTAAAACAGACTGCAGAACCTTTACCATCAATGATAGGACCTCTGAAGTCTATCCAAAAATATTCATGTGCTTTTGGGATCTTTGAAATCTGGTCAGAGTTTTTTGGGAGTGTTTCAGCCTGTAGAAGGGCCTATGGATCCTTCTTTATTTCCCCAAGAGCCTCTGCACTTATCTGTGTTTGTTCAAGGGACTTGGTGACATTGCTGTGTAATCAAGAAACTAGAAAACATCCTGTTTCATCTCAAACCTCTCAGAAAATTTCTCAGTCTGTTCAAAACTCTCTAAAGCATCCACCATCTGTCCCAGGGTTTCTGAATCCTTTCCAATCTGAACAGAGCACACTAGGATCTTTGTCCTCTCCTCCAGATACTGGAATATCTGTCTCAGGTTCTTAGGAAATGTTCCAACATTCTGCAAGTTCAGGATATCCTAAATATTTGCTGCATTTAGGATTGCCTCAGGAATTTTCTGTGTGTACACAGGGAACCCTGTGTCATTTTTAATCTCCTCAAGGAGTACTTGATCTTTTACACTGTTTCTCTGTTAATCTAGAAACATCTCAACCTGCCCAAAAGAATCTTAGCCATTTGCCATCTGTCAGAGAGCCTGTGGGAAACTCTCCATCTGTCCTAGATCCTAGCGAGCCTTCACCATTTAACAAAGTGTCTAGAGGACTTTTATCACATGTTCAAGGTGATCCAGCACCTCTACACTTTGCTCATCTTCCTCTAGAACTTAATGTATTTGCCAGGTGTTCACTGAGTCCATCAGCATCTTCCAAAGGAACTCTAGAGTCCTCGTTATCTTCTACAGACGTGCAAGGAAAAGTCCAAAATACACATAGTTATCATAGGCAATTGTCACATGTAAGAGAAACATTGAATACTTCTTTATCTCATATATGAAGTTCAGCATACTTACCTTGTCTCCAGGAGACTCTGGGACTTTCCTCTTTAAACAAAGAGAGTGAAGCAACTTCTCATTTTTTTCAAGGAGCTGTGGGTTTCTGCCTATCTAAACAAGGGTCTATGGAACTGTCCACATCTGCACAAAGGAGTCTAGGACTCCTGCCCAGGGGCTCTCAACCACTTCCTCACATACACAACATACATGCTCACAGTCCACTTCTGCACAGAGTACAGTAACATATTCATCATCTACCCCAATGTCTGAGGAATATAGCCATTATGTTAAAAAAAAAAGATGGTAGGAACTTTGAAATCAGTCCCAGGGTCTTCAATAAATTTTATCAGAGCACAAGGGATTGTAGAACCTTTTCTATATCCCTGGGAGTCTCCATGATATTCATCATCTACACCAGGTGTACACAAAACTTTTACAGCTACCATAGGATATGTGGTATCTGATGATGGGCCTATGGAACTTTACATATCTTCCCAGGCAAATTTGTATCCTTTCCATTCTTCCCAATGCCTTTTGTATCCTTCCTTGTCTGTAGAAGGGACCTTTGGCATCTCTACACCTATGCAAGGCACTCTAGGACACTCTGTTTCATCCCTTGGACCCCTTTAGCCTTGACAGTCTGGCCAAAGTGTTCAACAAGCAGATCCATCTGCTTCAGACTCTTTATGATCTATGCCTTCTTTCAAAAGGACAAATGGTCATTTTTTTTATCTGGGCAAGGGACTCTAGGACCTACACCACCTTCCCTAGGGTCATTGGAAATTTCCTTATCTGTTCAAATGAGTAGCAGACCTTTGTCATCTTTCCAAGAACCTGGTGGAACTTGCCCTTCTTCACAGGGGACTCATGAAATTTCTAGCTATACACATCAAAATCTAGTAATATCCAATTCCTCAAGAGAGGATTTGGGATCTTCACCATCTATTCCAATGACTCTGGGATCTTATCCACCTGCCATAGAGCATATAGGAATGTCTCCATCTGATTCATGGACTCTGAGACCTCTTGTGTCTTCCCAGGGTGTTTTAGGAATATTAATATTTGTCCAAGAGGTTAGGAAACCTTCATCAGCTAGCCAGTGGAAAACAGAATAATTGCCATATGCCCAAGATGATTTGGGACTCAGGTCTCTTTCCCTGGGAACTGAAGGAAATTCCCAATTTTCAAAGGGGGAATTAAAAGTGTTGCCATCTGCCAAAGGGGTTTTAAACCTGCTCTGTCTAACCCAGGGCCAGTAGAAAAATTGCTCTCTGACACAAGGACTCCAAGACTAGCTTTTCTCTATTCTCCCAAAATAACTTAGAACTGTCCACATCTTCACAGAAGGTTCTTGAATCTTCACCAACTCCCCAAACGTCTCTGAAACATTCTCCATCTTCACAAGAGTCTCTGGAACCTACCCTATCTGCACAGGTAATCTGGAAAATTCTCTACAAGACCAAGGGTGGAAGAGAGTATCTGCACCCGCAAAAGTGACTCTAGGACAGACACCACATCAGGAGGGGTATGAAGGAAATTCTTTATCTGCCCAAATAACTGTGAGATTGTCTTTATCAGGACAAACGTCTCTAAGACATTGCTCATTTGAACAAGAGTATCCAGAACCATCCACATCTTCCCACAAAGTGCAAGAGCCCTCTTATGATCCAGACTCTGCCGCACCATTCCCATCTGTTCCAGGAGATACACATTCTCTCACTGCCCAGTGAATATTGCAAAATTTGTCATCTTCCCAAGTTACTCTAGAAACATCATCTTCTCTCCAGAGAGATATAGAAGGTTCATTAGATATGCATGGTGTTCAACAACTTCAACCTAATTCCCCAGGGTATTTGGGACATTCCCAATGTACTCCAAAGTCATCAGAAACTTTTTCATCTCCCCAAATGATTTTTAAATTTTCAGAATCTTTATCTGTGACTCTAGAATCTTTGCCACCTCTCCCTGGAACTTTGAGACATTCGATATCTTCCCAAAGTGCTGTTTCCCTTCTGATTCTGATGAATAGATTCAGGAATCATCATCATCTCTCAAAAATCTGTTCATTTTCTCCATATTCTAAAGGTTCACTGAGACCTACTCCATTTATACTAGGGACTACCCCATCTTTATTATCAGCCCAATTGTGCCCAAAATTGTCTGTATCTTTCTAAGGATTTCTAGAATCTTCACCACCTCAGCAAGGATTTTTAGGAGATATTCATTATCTGTGCAAAGGGATCTTGGTACTTCCATATCAGCACAAGAGTGTGCAGGACTTTCCAAATCTGATCAAGAGTCTCTGGAAATGTCTACATCTTCCCAATAGGATCTAGGCACTTCTTTAGCCCAAGAGGCTTTAGCACATTCATCGTCTACTCCACAAGATTATGGACTTTCTCAATATTGAAAAGATACTTTAGGAACATATCTATACAAGATGCTTGAAAAACACCATCATCTGCCCAAGGTTCTTTTTTTCCCCATAAATGTTTCAAGATTTATTACTTTTTTGTCTATTTATTTATTTATTTATTTATTTATTTGTTTATTTATTTATTTATTTATTAAAGATTTCTGTCTCTTCCCTGCCACCGCCTCCCATTTACCGCCCCCTCTCCCATTCAAGTTCCCCTTCCTTGTCAGCTTGAAGAGCAATTAGGGTTCCCTGCCCTGTGGGAAGTCCAAGGACCACCCACCTCCATCCATGTCTAGTAAGGTGAGCATACAAACTGCCTAGGCTCCCATAAAGCCAGTACGTGCAGTAGGATAAAAAACCCATTGCCATTGTTCTTGAGTTCTCAGTAGTTCTCATTGTCTGCTATGTTCAGTGAGTCTGGTTTTATCCCAGGCATTTTCAGACCCAGGCCATAACCATACCATCAGCTCAAAGTTTTCTAGTAATTCAGACTTCTTTGGAGCAAACTCTGGGTACTTACCAATTTGCTTCAAGACATCAGAACCTTTGCCATCTTCTGAAGAGGTGTATAGTACTTTAAACTCTATCTCAAGGTCTATAAAAACTTTGACATCTATCCTAGAGGCACTGAAACTTTGTGGGCCCTTCTTTAACTGGCCAAGTGATACTGAGATCACCAACAGCTTCCCACAAAGCTCTGGAATTTTCTCCATCTAACCAATGGTCTGTGAAATATGCCTCATATCAAATGGGTCCTGTAAGACCTTCACTAACAGACAGAGGTTTACAGGAAATGTTTTTGGTTGAAAAAGTGACTTTATGAGATTTACCACTGCAGCAGATCTATTAAGAAAATGCATTGTTTACATAAGGGAATCTAGGACTGTCCATATCAAGATAAGCCGGGCGTTGGTGGCGCACACCTTTAATCCCAGCATTCGGGAGGCAGAGGCAGGTGGATCTCTGTGAGTTCGAGGCCAGCCTGGTCTACAAGAGCTAGTTCCAGGACAGGAACCAAAAGCTATGGAGAAATCCTGTCTCGAAAATAAAAAAGAAAAGAAAAAAAAAGAATCTCTTGTACATTCACCATCTGGCCAAGGGTCTCCATATACTTCCTTTTGGTCTGAAGAGGCTTCAGGAACTTGGTTGGACCAAGAGCCTTTAGGACAGTCATTAACATTATCTGATCTTGAAAATCTTGGATGATCTGGATCTTTACAGGGGACACTAGAAACATTACCATCTACCCATAAAATGCTAGCAATACCATCTTTTACCCATGGGATTATAGAAACTTCACCACCAACTTAAGGTTCTATAGGATTATCTTCCTCCTTCAGTGTATATTCTACAACTCTACAACAGTCTCCCCTTATGCCAGAGACATCAGAATCTTTGTCATCTACCAAAGAGGCTTGTTATGTATCAGACTCTTCTCCAGGAACTTCAGGTACTTTTCCATCTACCCTGAGATCTCTGGGAATTTCATCTTATGACCAAAGTACTATGGAACTTTCTTATCTGAAAAAGAAATTTTAGGGACAATAGTATCTCCTGAGGAATCCCTAGTACCTTCTCCTCCTGACCAAGGGTCTCTGAGACCCACTCCATCTGCATCTGGGATTGGGTCACTCTCCCCCTCACAACAAGGTTGTCTGGAAATATCTTCAGGTGTACAAGGATATTCACCATCTCAGCAAGGCTATGCAGGAAATACATTGCATTCACAAGAGGCTCTGGGACTATCCATATCAGACAAGAATCACTTGGACATTCACCATCTTCTCAAGGGTCTCCAGATACTTCTTTGTCATGCAAAGAGGCTTCAGGCCCTTCTTTGAACCATGTGTCTTTAGCAGACAGTCATCATCTGATCCATGAAATCTTGGTCTTTCTGACTCTGATCAGGAGAAACTAGAAACTCCACCATTTACCCAAAGTATTGTAGAAATATCATTTTCTAATAAAGGAATTACAGAGACTTCAACAACTTCCCAATATTCTTTAGAACATATTCCTTCTTCAGAGCAGACACTGCAACCTTCTCTTATACCACAGACCTCAGAACCTTTGCCAACAGCCAAAGAGGTTTGTAAGACTTCGGGGTCTGTGTCAGATGCTCTAGAATCTTTACCATCTTTGTCAGAGGCTCTGAAATTTTTTATTCTGAATAATGTACTGTGGGTCCTTCAGTATATGACCAAGGGAATCTGGAGCCATCAACACCTCTCTATGATACTCTTTATTTGTTTATTTATTATGTATACAACATTCTGCCTCCTCCTGAACACCAGAGGAGGGCACCAAATCTTATTACATGTAGTTGTGAGCCACCATGTGGTTGCTGAGAATTGAATTCAGGACCTCTGGAAGAGCAGCCAGTGCTCTTAACCTCTGAGCCATCTCTCTAGCCCTCCATGATACTCTTGAAAACCCCAAACCATCACAAGGGTGTAACATGAGGGGCCAGCTTGTTGGGGTTTATGTCCTGCCCAGTTCCCACAGCTGGTAAGAAAATCAACTGGTGCCAGAGAATTGTCTGTATTCTGTCAATCATGTTTTGAATAAATGCTGATTGGCCAGGCAGGAAGTATAGGTGGGTAAACCAGACAGGAAGTAGAGGCAGGGTGAAGAGAACAGGAGAATTCTTGGAAGGAGGAAACACATTTCTCCTAGTCCTGCCCAGACCACAGAAGAAGCAAGATGTGACATGCCCCACTGAGAAAGGTACTGAGCCATGTTGCTAAAATAGATATGAATAATGGGTTAATATAAGTGATAAGAGCTAATACAAAGCCTAAGCTAATGGTCTCATGAAGTGCTGAGAAGAAGGTATATTCTTTTCTATTTGGATGGAATATTCTATAGGAGTCTGTAACACCCGATTTTGTGTTTCCCCCTTGGTACAGTTCACATGCCACTGTCCCATACGCGAGTTGGGCAAGGGCCTGGATATTGAAAGAACACACAGAGAGACCTGGGTCATTTGAAAGGAGATCAGCCAAATGCTGTTTATTCAACCTTCGGTAAATCCTTATATACCTCACTGCTGTACAAGGATTTCTGCCCAGGCAGGTGGGAAATTACCACACCAAAGATGGAGTCAACAATGCCTTACAGCTAACCACCAGGTGGGGCAGGGGAGCACAGGAACAAACAGAATGTTTTAGCTGGCTGACCAGAAACTGTCCTCAAGATATACACTAGGAACAAGGGTAGACCTGGGCCCTACAGAAGTCTGTTAAGTCCATTTGAGTCATAACATGTTCTCTTATTTCTCTGTTCATTTTTGTCACACTGTGTCCAGTGGTGAGACAGAAGTGTTAAAGTCTCCCACTATTAGTATGTGGGGTTTAATGTATGATTTAAGCTTTAGAACTGTTTGTTTCTTTTACATAGGAGGGTGACCTTGTATTTGGGGCATAGATGTTCAGTATTGAGATTTCCTCTTAATGAATTTTTCCTGTGACTAATATGAGATGACCTTCTTGGTCTCTTTTGATTGATTTTAGCTTCAAGTTTATTTTCTTAGATATATTTTCTTAGTGTATTTTCTTATCTACTTTCTAAGCTATTTTTTAGTCTATTTTCTTAGCTACACCTGCTTGTTTCTTAGGTCCATTTGACTGATATTTTTTCCCAGCACTTTACTCAGAGATGATGTCTGTCTTTAAGGTTGAGATGTGTTTATTATTTTTTAATAATTGAACCCTCTTACTTAACAACATTTATTTATTTAATATTTATTTATTATGTGTACAATATTCTGTCTGTGTGTATGTCTGCAGGCCAGAAGATGGCACCAGACCTCATCACAGATGGTTGTGAGCTACCATGTGGTTGCTGGGAATTGAACTCAGGACCTTTGGAAGAGTAGGCAATGCTCTTAACCACTAAGCCATCTCTCCAGCCCAAGATGTGTTTCTTGTATGCAGAAGAAGGATGGATTCTGTTTTTGTATCCAATCTGCTAGCTGTATCTTTTTATGGGTGAGTTGAGTCAATTTGTATTAAGTGATATTAGTGCCCAGTGATTTCTATCTCCTCTTAATTTAGTTTTCATTGTTAGTGATGATAATTTGTGTATTTTTCTTTTCTTTGGGATTTGCTGCTATGAGACCATCAATTGTCTGTGCTTTTGTTGATGTAGCCAACTTCCTTGGGTTGGAATTTTCCAACTAGTATTTTATATAGGCCTGGATTTGTGGCTAGGTATTTGTGAAATCTAGTTTTGTCCTAGGATATCTTGTTTTGTCCTTCTATGGTGATTGAAAGTTTTCCTGCATATAGTAGTCTGGGCTGGCATTTGTGGTCTCTTAATGTCTGCATAATGCTTGACAATGACCTTCTGGCTTTTATTGTCTCTATTAAGAAGTCAGGTTATAATACTGATAGGTCTGCCTTTATATGTTACTTGGCCTTTTTTCTTTTCAGCTCTTAGTATTCTTTCTTTATTCCATATGTTTAGTGTTTGATTATTATGTGGCAAGAGGACTTTTGGGGGATCCAGTCTATTTGATGTTCTGTGAGCTTCTTGTATCTTCATAGGCATATCATTCTTTAGGTTGGAAATTTTTTCTTCTATAATTTTGTTAAATATATTTTCTGTGCTTTTGAGTTGAACTTCTCCTTCTTCTATACCTATTATTCTTAGATTTGGCCTTTTCATATTTCATATGGTATCCCATATTTTTAACTTATGAGTCTATTTCCTCCATTGTATCTTCAATGCTTGAGATTCTTTCTTCCATCTCTTATATTCTGCTGTTCATTCTTGTATTTGTGGATCCTGGCTGTTTTCTCATGATTTTTGTTTCTATATTTCCTTTGGCTTGTGTTTTATTAATTGTCTCTATTTCAGTTTTAAAGTCTTGAATAGTTTCTTTCATATGTTTGATTTCTTTCTTTTGGTTTTCTTTGAGGGATTTGCTGATGTCTTCCATTTTTTTTCTCTTTTCCTCCATTTCTTTAAGGGAATTTCTCATTTCATCTTTAAGGGTTTCAAACACTCTCATGAATTTATTTTTAGGTCATTTTCTTCTACTTCATCTATATTTGGTTGTTCAGATCTTGCTGTTGAAGGGTCTTTAGGTCTTTAGGTTATTCTTTATGGTGTTGCATGTGTTCTTGCCTTTTATACTCATCTTTTCCTCTAATAGGTATGGCTGAGGTTGTCTGAGAATGTGTTGAATATTCTTACAGATGCCAGTGAATCAAAAGCTCAGATGGTTGTCCCATGTGGTACAGTCAGTGCCACAGTTCTAGTTACCCCATTGGTTACTCTGTGTTCCCGGAGATAGATCAGAGCTCCTGTTCTTTGCTATGCTCCCTTGGAGTTTGGTGCCTCAGGCCTACTTTGACCTAGGTTACCAGCTTTGACCTGTTTCTGTAAATCCTGGCCTGGATCCTCTCCTGTAGAAGTCTATGACTTGGAGTTGGTCCTGCAAAGGTTTCTGGCTCCAGTCCACTGCCTTGGAGTTCCCAGGCTTGGGTGTGCCCAGAAATAGAGAGGACCTTGCTCAGAAGTCATTATTCTTAATAAATAGGTTCCAGGTTTGCACTTCAGTCCAAGGTAAACTGTATGCCCAATATTGATCCAATGAGGAACCTCTGACCATAAATACCCTGTCATGGATGGTGGTTATATTCTACTTTCCTTGAAAGGGGGGACTTTAGACACACCATTTCCCTTCAAGGGCACTGATAGAAAGTCATCTGATTAACGGAATACATACCAGGCCAGTGACATGAAGACTCACTCAGATATTCATCTTTTTGTCATGTAAACTCCAAATGCGTACTCCATAATCCCTGACCTTGGCTTCCTCAAAAAAAATTTATCTGCAGAATCCTCAGCTCTATTTCTCTCACTGAGAAGATGTTAATATTTCCCTTCTAACCTGGGTGTCCAGTCATGCCCAAATGACCAAAGGGATGTCAGATCCCTCTGAACTGATATCATGGGACAAAACACTAAAAATCTGATCCCTGATTAAATATCTTTTACTTTTAAGATTCTCACCAGAAATGGAATGGCCCTATCTTGTCTCATATGCCTGTGCTACTGATGAAAGGCTTGTGGAGGACACAGCGCTAGGGATTATCAACTAACCTGTAAGACAAACACTCTGCTTCCCATGTGGATTTTCTCAGTAAATTGGGAGCATGGAGACATTGGGAGAGGGTTGAAGGGGAGGGGGGAGGAAGGGATGGGAGCAGAGAAAAATGTGGAAATCAATAAAAATTAATAAAAAAGAATATCACCCTGATCTTTCGCTATCAAGCTTCAGAGCCCCCAAACACATAGGTATACCATAGTGTGAGGATGTTTAGACCTGATAAGATATTGGCTGATCCTTCTTCCAGTTCCCAAGTTAACCTGGCAGCTTCATCTTCTACCTGAGGGTTTCTGAAAATTTGGGCTCTTTCCTACCTTCCAAAAACATTCTCCCTTTCAAGCATGGGGTCTGAAACCTTCCATTAACAGCCAAATAGGTCTTACCCAGAGCTGTTCAGGTATAGGACCCAGGGAGACTCTCTCTATAAACAAGGGACAACATTCTACTTTGGTTTGAGGTCCCATTGGCCAAGTTTATCAATCAGGGTATAGAACCCGATGCCATCTGCCTTCAGACAGTCAATAGAAATGGAATGACTTCAACATCTCTGCCTAGATAACAACTGCAGAACACAAAGGAAGCAACCCAACAACCTAGCCAGGGACCATGATCCTATTCTTTGGAAAAAGCCATAAATTGTTGCTGCCTTGTCTCTCCCAGAAGGAACACAAAATATGAATAAGAGGTGGAACCTCGTGATCAGTGCTGGGGACTTTTTCCACTGATGAGTTCTCTGGGACATCCAGGCTGAAAGTATCAGTACCCAAGTAGAGTCTAGAACTGATGTCTACTAACTTAAGACAAAAACCAATATAATGTGGCCCTCATCATTTAAACCTAGATCTGAGCAGATGAGCATGCGCTTGAAAAGGAGAACATGCTTGGAACTCTCATGCAGACTTTTGGATGAACACTCAAACTGCTGCCTCATCTACCACACATTCACTACAATGGACAGATGTTCGAGTCTCCAATGAAGAGCAGGCAGTTCCTGGAATGTGCTCTACTGACAGAGATGGGCTGGGAACTTGCTCTCATGTCAAACAGTGGGGATGTTGATTTCCAGCTTTATTCAGTCCAACATGCTAGTCTATCTCCACAATAGCCCTCAGATTTCCATTCTTCTCATAAGAGGTCCCTATGACCCGTGGGGGGGGGCTTTTATTTTCTTCAGGGATCTTGCTTCCACTTCCTTCTACATGCACCTTGGCAAGCCTCTGACCTCTCACCTTTGGCCCATTGATTCCTATTTGTACATTTCTACTTTATGTTGGGAGGCATTGAAGGTCTGAATATGAGGCCTTGGCTCCCACATGGAAAACTTCATCCACATAAAACCTGAGAAAGATTGGAAAGTAATTATAGACAGAAAAGAATAGAGTAAAGCATATCTTCTTGGTAGCAGCAATTTCTCAGATCTGCTCTGCTTGCTAGAGACAAGTGCTCTCATTTAAGAGAGGCTTCCTGACTCACCTTTAGCTGCAAAACCCTGCAGCTCTTTTAGAGGTCCTGCCATAAAACACTTAAATGGTGTTGATAAAAGCTGATCATGTGCTTTTTGGTTTTCAGAGATAGCAGGAAAAAAGCTGCATCATTTTAAAATGCCGGCTTTCTGGGCCATCCTGCCAGTGCAAACTCCGACACTTTGAGGCAGGAGGTCTGGTTACAGAGAGGGCATTTGAGTGCTGTTTGTGGACACACTGTTGCAGTTGCTTGCAAGGACCTTGAAACACTATAGAGTTGTGGCAATAAATGTGGCTCCAGCCAGTACCTCTGCCATTATCCTGAAATTTCACAAAGCCAAGGAATGGACTGGACCCAGCTGTCAAAGCCATGGCTTTAATCCTCTCCATATTGTTTAGCAAATTAAAGACTCATGTGGTCAGAAAAAAAGAGATATACAGTAAAAAGAGAGTCAAAGATAAAGAAAACCTCTAAATGGTTTATGATGTGTTAAAAAATATATGCAGAATAAAGGTTAAAGTCCTTAAAATAAAAAAGAAAGAAAGAGAGTAGTTGGGTGTGGTGGTACATACCTTTATTCCCAACACTTGGCAGACAGAGTCAGGCAGACCTCTGCGAGTTCAAGGTGAGGTAGCACACGCCTTTAATCCCAAAGTTTGGGAGGCAGAGGCAGACTGATCTCTGTTAATTCAAGGTGTGGTTGTGCACACCTTTAATCCTAGAACATGGGAGGCAGAGGCAGGTAGATCTCTGTGAGTTCAAAGACAGCCTGGTCTACAGAGGGAGTTCCAGGATAGCCAAAGATATACAGAGAACCCGTCTCAAAAAGTGAAAGTGAAAATAAAAGAAATAGAGGTTAAAGTAAAGCCACATAAAAATGGAAAATATACAGAAAATCTGGATACTATATATTACCATGCTCTCTTTGAATTGTTTGAATGATGAGGAAGGAGCAACATCTGCTAAAAGGTATTTGTTTATAAATGTGGCTAAATCAATCCAAGATAGGTATTTTCTTTTCTTTTTTTCTCTTTTTTTTATTGAGAAAAAGAAAAAAAGTTTCAGCTTCCTCCCAGCCTCCCATTTCCCTCCCTCTCCTCCCACCCTTCTCCCCATCCCACCACTCCTCTCCCCATCCCTCTCCAGTCCAAAGAGCAGTCAGGGTTCCCTGCCCTGTGGAAAGTCCAAGGTCCGACCCCCTCCGTCCAAGTCTAGGAAGGTGAACATCCAAACTGGCTAGACTCCCACAAAGCCAGAACATGAAGTAGGGTCAAAACCCGTGCCATTGTCCTTGGCTTCTCAGTCAGCCCTCATTGTCCGCCATGTTCAGTTTTATCCCATGCTTTCTCAGTCACAGTCCAGCTGGCCTTGGTGAGCTCCCAATAGATCAGCCCCATTGTCTCAGTGGGTGGGTGCGCCCCTCGTGGTCCTGACTTCCTTGC
>NW_004949115.1:78696-85254 GCF_000317375.1 Microtus ochrogaster
TCAGAAGAAAATGGAGACTCTTCAGATGACGAGTCCAATGGTGACTCCGTAATAGATTGGCTTAGCTCTGTCAGACAGACTGGCAATACAACAACAAGTGGTCAGAGAGGAAAGCAGTCCGGGAGGGCAGTGAGCCACACTAATCCAAACAGTGGTGATTTCAGATTTAGTTTAGAGTCAACTAACCGTAATAATAGAAGCCAAACCTCAGAGAATGAAAATGAACCATCTGCTACACGTCTTAGTGTAGAAAACATGGATCGCAGCCTCCAAAGGCAAGTGGAAAATTCAGCATCTGAGACATCATCTGCCAGAACACCTAGGTCAGAACACAGTTCTGCTGAAGCATTAAGAGATGTACCATCCACCAGAGGTCGGAGGAGGGCAAGAAGCCTGAAACCAGAACACCAGCGAAGAACCAGAGCCAGAGCTGAAAGAAGTAGGTCTTCTCTGCACCCAGCAAATGAAGTTCCACAAAGATCTCATCATAGCATCTCATCTCAGACTTTTGAGCAGCCTTTGGTAAACGACATCGAGGGAAGTTCTAGAGCCCCTCTCCATGGGACTTTGAGACACCAGATAACTGGACCTGAGTTGCTAGGTAAAGGTCGTTTTTTGGCGGCTGGGTCAAGAAATTCTGCCGCTCAAGGGACAAGCTCTTTAGACACAGATACCAATGGTGAAGCGGCAGGATCTGGTCAAAGACCTCCAACCAGAGACCTTCAAGTCAGAAGATTTCTGCTGGCAGAAGACCGGCAGAGAGATGGCATAGCTAGCAAAACTCGGTCAAGGTCTCAGATCCCAAACAACACGGTCACTTATGAAAGTGAACCTGAAGGTTTTATAGGCACCTTTACACTTTCTGAACGTGCAGCTGGGAGAAGCTATGTCAGTACTCACAGGTTTTCCACTCTTACAATCTTCAATAGTGGATCAAGGGAAACTACATCTCTTCCGATTCAAACCAGGTTAAGGCAGAGAACAACAGCTTTTGGTGAGCTTCCATGGAGTGGAAGAGGGAAGCGCAGCTACAACCCTGGCTTCAGTTCCATTGATGAATATTCAGAAAGTATCTCACAGATGTTTGAAGGAGGTATTGAAGCAACCCAACTTTACCCCTTTAATGACAACCACCTAAATAGAAGACCCACCAATGTCCAGATTAATAACTTGGCAACGAGAAGTTTTGGTGAAAACGATGCATTGAAGACATGTACTATTTGCATTACAGAATATACAGAAGGCGACAAACTTCTTGCGCTACCTTGCTCCCATGAGTACCACGTTCACTGCATCGACTGCTGGTTATCGGAGAATAACACCTGTCCCATTTGTCGCAGGGTTGTCTTTTCTTCCTGGAACAGACATAGGGCTGTTTAATGAGAACACAACTCTCGAAGCTGTGTTGCTGGAATAGGGCCCGGCAAATGGAAATCACTTCCTTTATCTCCATGTTTTTGTGCGGAGCTTTAATATAAAGTCACAACCTGCAAAAAAAAAAAAAAGTCACAACCTGCATCGAGTCATTGCTTTCTGAGGGAATCGTGTCTTTTCTCTAGTTTCTCTTTCAGAATAGAAAGAATATTTCAGACGTGACATGCATGTGGACACCTTTGAATAGCACTCCTATCTCTTGGGTTCTGTAGGATGAATACAAGTCATTTTAGTGGGAGTTGCTTTTTTATTTGACCAAGTCCATGACTATTATATATACTAGTGTTGCAGATATTAAAGATAAGTTTGTTCGTATAGGTGTCAGGTGTACAAGGAAGGATGAAAATCATTTTCCTCACCAGTGTCCAAACTCCTATTCTTACAAAAGATTTTACAATTCATTTTGTTACTTTGCACTTTTTCTTTATTACAGAAAGATTTTGTCTTTAAGGCCTAATTTGAACTTCATGCAGTAATAATGTTGGGAGATTACATTGTTCAATGCCTAAGGGAAGTACTAAATCTTGATTTTCCTTGAATATTTCAAATGTATTTTTTTTAATCTGCTAACTAGTGTGAAGGTTTGCAGTGTTTTATTTATTTTTTGCAGGTTACAATGTTGAGATTTATTAGTGCTGAAAACCAAGTTGAACAAGTTAAAAAAAAAGTCAAGCTATTTGCAATAACACTGAAGAGAGTTGTGTTGGGAAATTGGAACATTTTCCCTGTAAAGAACATGTTAGTTTCACCACTATGTTAATGGAGGTGGCATTGGGGATAGGGAGGAGGCTCACACACTAGTGTTGGAAAAGGTGATCGTAGAATTGATAAGGAAATGTGCCAGGAGATATTCAGTCTTTAGGGACATGATTTTCAGAATCCATCCAAAGTAGGAAAATGCTTAGCTCTGTTACCTTAAGCAATGGGTTTTTTTTTCTTCTGGAAAACCTTTATTTCTGTGCCCAGGATTCTATGCTTTTGTCAATGTCTTATATTTATGAATGGTTATCATTTACACATTTTGTATTTAACCACCTGCTTCTATGATTTTAAGCCGGTTCTCCAACTCCTCATGATAAAGAGACCAATGTTGCAAATGACTGTTAAAGGCCATTTCTAACTGTTTGCTAGAATCCAGTGGCCCATTGAAGTTTACCTTCTTTTTTAAACAGATGGAGGAGATGTTTTTAATTATTTTGTGAAAGGAAATCATTTGTAATCTGCCTTAGTTGATTATTTAAAATATGTTTTTCCTGACTGGCTTCCCTGTCACACTCTTACCAACAGTGTGCAGGAAATGGAAGCCACGCTTGCAGAGCTCTTAGGGTCTTAAGACAACTCTGATTGTTGCTCTCCCAAGTATTCTCTCTGGACCTTTCTAACAGGCAGAGAGCGCACATGTGAGGGTGTCTGCTTTTCCCCTTCAGTACAGTTCACTATGTTTATGATCAATAACAGGGTTGTAATTGAGTTACCTAGTAAATGGTTTTCAGAAAACTGTTTTTAAATGTACATTGCTGTATCATGCTTCACTTGGCAAGGTCTGAGGAAAGAGTATTTCCCAGTCACACTTTAAGCAAATAAAAACAGCTGTGACCTCAAAGAAAAACAGAAAACTTACCTTGATACTTAGATCCATTGTCAAAGGTAATATCATTTGTTTCAGTGACTGAAGCTAAATAAGCTGTTTCCAGCAATGCCTGTATAGCAGTGTTGAGAAAAACCAGAATTTATATTAAGAATTCCAAGAGGCCAAGCTGTTTCTGGCTCGTGGATACATCATGGAAAAACATTGTTCCTCTTTTCAGACCAAGCTTTCTAGTTATTCAGGAAGATTAATAAGACATGGAACCTTTGTTGTATTACTTCAATCCCTTTTCCGTTTCCCACTTTAAGACTCTGTACTATGTTTCTCTCTATGTTCTCTCTGCATATTCGAAAGAACAAGTAGGCTGAGAATAATTCCTGAGGTAAAACCATTACAGCTGCTGCCTCCTTTTCCACCCTGACGTTTCTCTTTCCAGGAAGGCTTCCTCATGAATGGTCCCCTGTGAATTCTTGAAGCTAGCTTGCTTCCACACCTTGTTTTAACATAAACTATGCATGTACCAGAATATTCATTTCTTCAAAATTTATATCTTCATGTCTGTTCCTAATATCACCTTCGTCTGCTTCAGTAACGTGGACAATTTATATATTAATCTGTTTAATCCAAAATTCATACCTCCAATAAACAGAATGAAGAAGAGTCTCCCATCTCAGTCCTGATCAGGCCTGATCTTGCTTACTTTTTGGGATCAGGCATGTTCAGAGTGATATGGCCATGGATTAAGTGAGAAAACTTCTAAATAGCTATACACTTGTCATTCCAAGACAACTATACACTATGATTTTCATTTTCATCTGTTCAAAAGGCCTGTTATATTTCTTGCTCCTATGGCTGCAAGCTCATTGATATCTCCGATCCATAATACTGTATTACTCAAGATGTTCAAACAAGTCCATTTTAGCTGCTGTTGCTATGTATTTTGGTTCACAGCCTCTAATGTTGAATCAGAAGCTGGCCTAAATTTGCAGCGGTTTTCCAAACTCAGTCTCTCACAAGCTGGAATTAAAAGTGTGGGCCTTCCCTCAACCTCCCTGTTCTGGTTCATAAGGCTTAGCTCTGATTTCCAACTTTAATTTCCTGTTTGATTCACCACTGTCCTCTTTAAACTCTCTCTGTGCTCTTTGTATTACACACTTGGTGGCCTTTATCATTGTGGCCTTGAAATCAAAGGACAAAAGAGCAAAACCAGTGGGGTACTTTCCACTTCTTATCAAATTTGCAATGGAGCCGGCTACAGAAGGACACAGTAGAGAATAATACCACAAAATGTGGCCTGTCCCTTGTATTTCCCTGTTGCGTATTACTCTGATGGCTGTGATTCTTTGTGTCAGACTCGGTGCCTTTTCTGAATGCTAGGTGGGGTAGGAGTGGAAAACCAAAGCTCCCTATCTCCACCAAGACTCTGGTTTCTATATCTTTTAGGGATAAGAATTTCAAGGAGAAGGCTGGAGAGATGGCTCTTTGGTTAAGAGCACTGGCTGCTTTCCTAAAGGTTTAACTCCCAGCAACCACATGGTGGCTCACAACCATCTGTAATGAGATCTGTGCTCTCTTCTGGCCTGTAGGCATGCAGGCAGGCAGAACACTATATGCACAGTAAATAAATCTTTAAAAAAAAACCTCAAGAAGCATTTGATTCTGCTTTAAGTGACAATCCCATCGTTCCCTCCTTTCTAGAATCATCCACCCCCAGAGGGTAAATGGCCATTCTGCAGCACAGAACTAGTGGCTGAGCATGTGTCGAATCACTGCAGTGCTCCAACAGGGTGGCTGAGCTGCATGTACAACTCCTATCCTATTCTTGGGCCTCTTTTCCAGTGGTGCACTGAAGTAAACTCACCACAGCTCAAGGAAACCACTTGAGAACATGTCAGAAAATACATTAGCATAATGTCACATAGGTGGTTTCAAACTGGCCACAGTGGACATGCTTTTACAAGAGAGGTACTTCAATTGAGTTGCTAGACAATTGCTAGGGCATCAAGACTTTCATTTGGCAAAGAGAAGGGAGGTGGGGATAGAGATCTTCTACCTTTCCCATCACTACAATTCTTAATGGGCATCCTCTATTCTATTTTAATACAACTTTGGTGTGTGGTTGGGGTGGAGGTGAAAGGTAAAATCAGTTCAGTTGAAATCCAAAGTCAAGTAGCTCTTGGGGAGGTATCCAACTCCAGTAACCAGAGCCGTTAGACTGTTTATAATGCCTACCTACTATTTTAGTGTGGCGATATACCATGGGCTTTATAATTAATGTTTCATTTTGGACATATAAAGTGCTTTAAACTTTTCCCATGTTTAACAATGATGTAAAGAACATACTTATACATGCACGTTTGTGTTTGGTGAAGTAACTCCTCAATGAATGTTGAGAATGATAATGATGAATATTATTGAGTAGCTGATGACTAGGGTGATTCAATACACCCTTTGACAGTCATCTTGCCTATCAGCTTTAATGCTAGTAGGTAGACATGTCTCCCTAGGACAAAGAATTGGAAAATTCCTATCAGGGGAATCTGATTGGCTTAGGAAAAAAAAAGACATATAGATACTAAATTTTAGGGTCTTCCAAAGAAATGGCTAAGCAAGACCCACCAGTCAACCACTGCCCCAACACACACACACACACACACACACACACACACACACACACACACACACACACACACACACACACACACACACACACTCACACACAGTTTTCACTTTGAAATACAAGTAAATTATTAAGAATAGTGATGCATTGGACAAAAGCCTTTAGCAAAAGAGATAAACACAGAAACAAGGAACTTGGAAGAAACAGAAATTAGACATGAATAACTTAGAGATCAATGTTCTTAGTGAGACACATAGATGTACTATTTCCATGAAATATATGTTGATCCTCAATACAGAAATGATCATTCTAAAAACAAGAACTTGTTCTGCAAATTTCAAATTACAAGAGAAGAAGGATTTGTTTGTTTGTTTGTTTTGCTTTATTTAAATTCAGTAGAGGATACATTTACATCTAGTTCTCAGAATATAGTACAAAAGGGAGGAGAAGAGATCAAAATATGAGAATTAGAGAGCAAAAATGATCTATGAGTTTCCAAAAGAAGAACATGATAAAACACAGGGGAATAATCAAAGAAATAAAAAAGATTTTTTTCTCACAAAGGAAATACTTCCACTTGGAGTCCACTCAATACCCAGTGCACTGACTGTGTGGCATGTGGAGGCACATTATCACAAAATTTTAGACTAGCAGAGAAGTCAGTGGAGTCTTTGCTCCATTAGACAAAGGAGTGGTTAGAGGACCTAGGAAACAGAGCTTCTAATATGAGAGGCTGGATTCATGGATTTCATACATTAGTGATTAGCTCTAAGTTACCAACGATACATCAGTGTCCCAATAAGAAAAGAAAGCATTCTTCCTTGTGCTCATTTCACCAAGAGCAAGTTCAAATTTGAATTCCCTACTTCCTCTGTCTTCTCTTTTCTGTCTATTCAGATTTGAATTCCCTACTTTT
>NW_004949115.1:85869-91589 GCF_000317375.1 Microtus ochrogaster
CAATCAAAACTATGTATGATTGTGTCTTAAAAGACTTAAAAATTGAGGGAAGGGGGTTGGTGATAGTTGCTTTTTCCAGTATAGAACTCCAGGGTACTATGGGTTGTTACAATCACTTTTAATCTTCTGTCACAAACATAACTGGGAGCTTTATTGTCAATTCCTTTATTCCTGTAAGCCTTTGTCATTAGTAGTCAAGAAAGACATCTGTCCCTGCCTTTGTCCCTCTGATATTTCATTCCAGCATTGAAACAGGCCACAAGGTATGGTTTTGTTTGTTGTTTGTCTCTCTGTTTTGGTGTCTCACACTGGATGGAGTCTTCTGCTTTGCTAAGGTGTCAATACTTCTGTTTCTAGTGCTAAAGATTGAATCTCCCTGATGGCTGAGGCACTGTATTTCTGTGATGGAGGAAGGTCATTGGTTGATTTAATAAAGAAGCTGCTTGACCTGATAGGTTAGAACGTAAGTGGGAGGAGCAGAATGCTGGGCGGAAGAGGAAGTGAGGTCAGAGACTCGACAGCTCTCCTCTCAGGGGCAGACGCCTCGGAGAGACACAATGCTTTACTCTTGCGGGCAGAGGCGAGAGCTCTGCTCTCTGAGGCACACGCGATGAAGCTCCGACCCAGGATGGACGTAGGCTAGAATCTTCCTGGTAAGCGCACCTTGGAGTGCTACACACAGATGATTAGAAATGGGCTAAATTAATATGTGAGAATTAGCCTAGAAGAGAATGGGTCAAGCAGTGTTTAAAAGAATACAGTGTGCGTGTAATTATTTCGGGCATAAGCTAGCCGGGCAGGCGGCTGGGGTACTGGGGACTCAGCCCCGCCACTCGTATTGCTACATTTCTGAAGTCCTTGACAGAATCTAAATGACGGTGTGACAGCTATTCTTGGTTTTCAACCTGTTTACATCTGGAATGAACGAAAAACCCAAGGAGCTGCACACACCTGTGAGGGATTTTTCTAAATCAGATTATTTGCAGCAGGAAGACCCACCCTAAATCTGGGCCTCACCTATATATAAGGGTCGTGGGGGAAGAAAGCTTTTGCCCTTTGCTTGCTGGCCTTCACACTCACAAGCAAGCCTATCTATCCAGATGCCGAGGCTTTCCTTTACTAATATTGGAGCGTACTTCTTCTGTATGTCAATGTATATTAAAGACCAGCTGAGACATCCATCCTCATGGGTTGAAGTATTAGATTCTTGGAACTTCTGTCAGAAAACAGCACTTGTTGGACTAGCTAAACAATAGCCTCTAAGTCACTGCTATATACATGCTATATACATTATCTCAGTTCTCCTCTAGAGAACCCTGACTGATATAGACAGTTTAAGCCCCTCTCCCATATACTTTTACACTTCTGGCAAGAGACACTCTCCCAATACACACTATCACCAACCACACAGAGTTTTAAGTCCTGATTTATTTGTTTCTTTGAATTTTTTGTCCCATTTAATTGCAAGCTGTAATTACAAACAAGAATCGTGCATAGGACCAATCTGATTTTAATCCAAAGCCCAGTCATGCACAGTCCAGGCCATCTTTCTGATTCTTCACTTTTGTTTGCTTTTGTTTGCTTTGCTGTTGTTGTTTTTTCAAGACAGGGTTTCTTGGCTGTCCTAGAACTCACTCTGTAGACCAGGCTGGCCTCAAACTCACAGCCATCTGCCTGTCTCTCTCCCAAGTGCTGGGACTAAAGGCAGTAGAGAATTTGTAGGATGAGGAAAATTTATAATATGGTGTGGTATCCCATTAAAGTCCAGACTGCGTTCAAATAATGCTTATTTGTGGTGTCTCTTCTCTCGCTTACAATCTCCTTTGGCACACTACCTAACTTCTATGACTGAGTATTCTTATTGGTTAAATGGTAAAATAAAAATAGTGGGGACCTTTTATAAATATTGTCTGAGAGATAAATGAGATGTGGAATTTGTCACATTGCACAGTATCTGGTGCACAGTAAATGTAGGATAGCAATGAGTCGTTGTCCTTATTCCTCTTATTTCTCTATGAAGTAAAGCAGTCCCTTCCTACCTGAGATCCTGGTATCCAAATATGACCAATAAAATTCAAACTCTCTTTGTTATTATCCAAACCAGAAAATACAAAATACAAATAAGAAGCCCAACATTAGTAAAAATTAGTATTTTTATCATACTTGCAAAAGGAAAGCTGCTTTTTAAAATTCCTTAAGTTTATCTGTGTGTATATGTATATAATATATGTGTACATACAAACATGTGTATACATTTATATCTGTGTATTGTATGAATTAATAACATATATTTATGAGTATGTAGATTGATATGGTAATATATATGTGCACATGTTAATATGTATAATCAAACACATATATACATACGTTGGTATATATACGTGTATTAACATTGTACATGATACCATCTCTATCTTCTTGGACAAGATTCATAGCTATCCTGCGACAGATTGGATATGCTTTCAGTTTCTCCATGTATATCTGCCGCCTGCTGGTGGTAAAACTTATGAACTCTGCTCACATTTCTTTTTGAGGTTTTGAAAACTATAACTAAGTATGCATGTTCTAAATCTGAAGCAAGAAACAGTTCATTAAACTGTGGTTTGGTATTTCTTTTAGCTCTTTTTGTCCTTAAAACTCTGGTCAGATGGCACACGCTTGCATGGGCACACACACACGCACACGCACGCGCACACACAAAATGTAGGGGGTGTTATAACCCTGAGAGAAAATAGTGACTGTATTAGATTGGTAGTCTAGATAACAGCACAGGAGTCTCTCCTTTTAGCAAGTCAACAATGCACCAGAGCTTATTATCTTAGAAAAGGCAAAGCCAGATCAATTAGGAACCAAGCAAAGCTGAAAACACTTGAGATGTGGACAGGCACTGGTGCTTCAGCAGTGACTTTGATCCAGAAAATATTTTCTAGTGTGAATTTCTGGGGAAAGTCCTTCAAAGCTGCGTTAGGCAGCAAATTCTGTTCATGTTTTCTTTTAAAGCAAAGACACTTTGAGTGACTCTAAATGCCTGCTCCAGCAAAATTTTATAAAGAGCAAGGCAAATACATTTTAATGAAAGACAATCACAAATCTCATTTGTATCACTAGGCATCATTTGGTCTGGGGAATTGGAAAGAACATTTCTGATCATGGAGGCTTAAGTAATTCTTGGAATAAATCTTCTATTAAATATTTAATCAGAAAGAATAATCAAACTCTGTGTTTATATCGCTTCATGTATTTCTGTACTTCTTCCGTTTTCAATTTACCTTCTTAGTAACTGTGACTGTACTGAGGGCCACTCCATTTCTCCATATCTTTCAGACCAATTAAGCCTTATTTCATAGGGTTGGGAGTTTGAGCTCGGACTCTCCGGAGAATCTCCGTCCCCACAACCTTTTAACTAACATCATCATTAAAGGGTGCATTCAAGAAAATGTCACTAAATAACACCAGTTTCTATGGTTGCAGAGTGAAGGCCCTCACCTTTCTTGGCTTGGCTCTGTGATATACTCCCAAGCATGCCTGATTTTGCTTTCTCTTTGTTGGACAATTCTGCCTACGCTATCTCTGCTACACCTGCCACATTCCCAAGACCTCAAATAACATGATCTTTTGCATATCTGACAAGTGAATACAGTAGCATATTGTCCCAGTAAATAATGTCCTGCACCCATCAAGTATACAGCACAGAAGAAGATGGATGGTTTTAGTGGGGTACAGCAAAGATAATATTTTGGCTGTAGGGGCTATCTGAGAAAGTCTTATCTTGTGAGCTTAGTAACTCTGTTAGGATTATTTGGGTGATAGGTTTTACTATTTAAAATTTCTACCTTCTGAAATGTGATTTCCCTCTGCCTACCATGAATCATATCTTTAAAAAATAATGCAAAAAGGAACAAATCATAAATCTCCCAAAATTCAACTGAGAAAATTTAAGGGGCTACAGGCAAAAAGACAAATCAAACAAAAAATTATTTGTTGGGAAATCTGGTCTTACTTTTAGAAGTTTTCTTTCTTCTTATTCTTTTTTTTTAAATAAAAACTGCTTTCCTTAGGAAGCTACGTTATTCTGGCAATTAGAATGAGATATCCACCATAGGCTCAGGCATTTGAATACTTTGGTCCCAGTGGATGGCACCGTTTTAGCAGACTTGGGATGTGTGGCCTTGCTGAGGGATTAAGTATGTTACTGGAATAAGGTTTTGAGGTTTCAAAGACTGTTGCCACTTCTGTCTAGACTGTTCTGTCTGCTTCACACCTGTCGTTCAATGTATGAGCTGCCAGCTGCTGCTGTTGCCACCATGTCTTCACACCACCCTTGCTAGTGGAGACTGCGCTTTTCCTTCCTGGCTACCTAGACCTGAATAATCACGCAGAAACTATATTAATTAGTATACTGTTTGACCAATAGCCCAGGCATATTTCTAGCTAGCTTTTAAATCTTAAATTAACCTGTAATCCTTATCTGTGTTTAGTCATGTGGCTTGATAGCTTATTCAGTGAGGCATTCTCATTTTGCTTCCTCTACGTCTGGGTGGTGACTTGTCTGGCTTTTCCTTTTTCCAGAATTCTCTTGGCCTTGTTACCCACCTATATTTCCTACCTAGCAAATCGGCGTTTGGGTGACTTTACAGGCAGCGAGATGTCTCTGTCAATTCTAGAGTTTTGGAAGTTGCTGACAATGCACTTCTTGTTTACTGGGGTAACATTCTATCCTTCTGGAGCCTTTGATGGAGTTGAAGAATTTATAATTATTTTTTAACTTTCCTTAGTTATGATAAAAGAGAAAATAGATGTAAATATATTAACTCTAATTCTTCCTTGATAACTGTAAACTTTAACATAGTAAAATTACATAAAACAAAAGTTAAAGAATTTCTTTTGGTTTAAACAGAAAAGGGGAAATGGTGTGGCAGGTTCTTCTGTTCATGTGTTGCTTTCCTTGGTTAAATGAATAAAGAAACTTCTTTGGGACTGATAAGGCAGAACTTAGGTAGGTGGAGAAGATAGAACTGAATGCAGGGAAGAAGTTTAGAGCGTCAGATGCCATGGATATCCTGCTTGAGATGGACGCTGGATAGAATCTTGCCAGTAGGCAACAGTCATGTGGCAATATACAGATTAATAGAAATAGGTTAAATAATGTATAAGAATTAGCCAATAAGAAACTAGAGCTAATGGGCAAAGCAGTGTTTTAATGAATGAAGTTTCTGTGTGGCTATTTTGGGTGTAAGCTTGCCGCAGTTCCCTAGACAGTGGTTATTTTTAGTTGGACCAGAAGGCTTATATCTAGTACCTTAATAACTGATCCTTGGTTTTTCCACATTTCTCACACTTGATACTCAGGTATTCTTGGCCAAAAGTGAAGCAGAATGTCACAGAAAACACCCTAGATTCTTGATGGAAGAAGTAGCTATAGGAAATTATAAAACTATTTGATGTCCAAAAGAAGGCCTGCTAATCCCAGTGGAAGTATTTCTAGAATTTTGGGATTGTTCTCAGATGGCTTCTGGGGTCAGGATATGTGATGGATATTTTCTCTTGTAGGCTCAATTGACTTTGCGATTAACTAGGAGAAATACCTGTGCATGTCTGTGACAGCATTGTCAGTGAAGGTTAACTAAGAAAGGAACATGCACCCTGAAAGTAAGTGGCACCATTCCAGGATCTTGGGTCTTCACTGAAGAAAAAACGCAAAGGGAAAATAATAATAATAA
>NW_004949115.1:91699-98279 GCF_000317375.1 Microtus ochrogaster
AGAAGAAGAAGAAGAAGAAGAAGAAGAAGAAGAAGAAGAAGAGCAGGAGGAGGAGGAGGAGGAAGAGGAAGAAGAAGAAAGCTCCAGTCCTTATCATTTCCTTAACAAATGCAGAGTGCAAGCCATAATTAACAGCAGCTTATGTCATTTCTTTTAGATCATCCATTCTTATTGGCATCCATCTACCTTCTTTGGCTTCCTTTAAGCCTTTAGAAGTTGATGCTTTGTCAGAGTAAATTACAGGGTATGATGCTAAAACCCTGAGTAAACCAGTTCTGACAGCTGGTGGTGACATTGTATCCTGTTCACCAGCTCTAATAATTTCCTCAATCATTTCAAATCTTTTTATCATCGTCTCTCTTAAAGCCTGAATCTCCTGACCTGCATATGTTTCTAGTGATTTCACTAAGGTAACAGTTTTTTGGTCCCCATTCTGTACCTGTGATTCCAAGGTTTTAATGTTTCCCTTCAAAGATAACATGTACTCCTTGAACTCTTCTTGCATATCGTGTAGATTGCCATCGTGGCAATCTTATCAAAACTTTGTGATAACTTCTGAACATCAAATTCAACAGTATGAACTCTTTCAACTTCCTAGTACCCTTGGATATGAAGTAAATTTTGCTTACAAGTATCCACTTTTTCAGATAACCTCTGGTTTTTAATCATTTTAATCCTTTCAACTAGCTGTACATTATTAGTCTGTAAAGATTGTATCGTTCTTAGGAGTGCCATATTCTTCCTTAATGATAGTATATGGAGAGGAAAACTGAAACCTAGTAACCAGTAAATTGAGGTATCCCTATAGTCATATAAACCTCTGATGCTATAATCCATTGTGTTAGTAAAGAAAGCATTAAAAGTTGCATGGATATCAAAACTGACATATTACCTATTATCCGGTAGGTGGCACTGTTGCCCAGTTCCAACTAGAACCAATGCAGAGGTGACAGAAATGGGGTCTTGTTTCAGTGTCTGCCTGGGAAACATGAGTTGCTCAACAAAGTAAATGTAATTAAATCAATTCCATGCATGGAACCAGAAACCCAGAATCCAGAGGTAGAGAAGAGCAACCTGAAGCTGTGTATACCTCCATGTGATAAAGAGTCGCCCCGAGTGATTGCAGCATTTGACAACCACTTGTACTCTGACTTTCACTGCTTAAGCCTTGCACTGAGGGTGGGTTTAAAAACGGCTCAGAAAAGAACATACCAGGCAGGCAGAGAACGTCTGGGCCCATGGAGCCCAGGAGGCAAGGAGTGTAAATCCAAGTGGGGAGGCAAATGATAGTGTGTGTGGACACTTGAAGCCAATCCAAGGCATGAGAAGAGAAAATATAAAGAATTGCAGCAAGAAAAGCAACTGCATGATATTCTATATTGAATTGATGGCTCCACACACAGGCCTCACCTGAGGGAGGGCTAGTGCCAAGCTGAGCTGGTGGAAGCCACCCGAGCCAGGGTGTTCTAAAACCAAACTTTGGTTGCCAGATGATGGTGTGTGTCACAAACAATCCCACACCAGTTAGGAATTATGATTAATAAAATGGTTATTTATTTAAAGGGAAAAATGTACATATGACCATCCCAGACAACAGCCCTCTGTGCTATCAGGAAAGGAGTCTGGTAGCCTGAAGCAGAGCTGGAAGCAAGAGAGTGAGCACATGGCTACTGCTGCTTTTTAAAGCAAAAGAGACCACGCCAAAGTGTGCTATTAACTTAAAGGCTATTGGCTGAAGGAACAGAAGGAGCTCCTGCAGCATAAATGCATTTCATCTCAGGAGCTTGCCATGGGTTTTTACATGCTGGGAACAGAATGTTACAGTTTGACTGTGCAGTGCCCCTTTATGTGTATTTTGAACTCTTTGTTTCAAGCTATCAGTTGGGAGATTCTTGAAATTTACCAAGTAATGCCTATCTGGTGACATGCCTTTATAAAGGTGTAGTCTTGGTCACTTGGGGGCATACCTTTGAAGGCTATCCCCTTTTCTGGGCTCTCTATTTGTCATGAAGTGAACATCCTACTTCTGATACCTTATCCATGATTCTCTGCCCAATTGCATGAGGCCAAATGATCACGGAATGAGCCTTCTGAAACTGGAGGCTGAAACAAGTGCTTCTTTCCAATTGTTTCTCTCAGGTATTTAGTCACCTTGGTGGAAGTCTAACCAATCCAGGCCCATTCCACTCCACAATACCTATGGGTCCATGAAAGTTTATGTGTGTCTTGTTTCCCCCACTAGATCCCAAATGATGCCCAGAACATGACTAAGTTCCCTGTTGTTCTTTCAGACCTCAGATAGTAGCAGATGCATACTAAATACTGAAATCTAGCCAAATATAAGACCCTCAGATACTTTGCCTGTGCTCTTCCCCTCATCTTCAGTCACATTTTGTTGTGGATTATTAGCTTAAAGAGGCCAAGATGTGTTACATTTGTTCATACCAATTTTTTAACTATGTAAAGATGTGTTGCATTTGCATTCATTAAATAAAATTACCATGGGTTCAGAGAGGATAGATGGTGGCACACACATGTAATCTCAGGTTGAGAGGCCAATTTAGCCTCCATAGCAAGAAACAGAGAAGACAAACAAAAAGGTAGAAGAAATGAATAAATCTCTCAAAGATACCCAAGAAAAATAAGAATAAACAATAAAACAGGTAATGGTAACAATTCAAGACTTGAACAATAACATGGAGATAATGAAGAGAACACAAACTGAGAGAAGGCTAGATATGGAAAATCTGAGTAAACAAACAGAACCTTCAGAGACAAGTATAACCAACAGAATACAAGAGATAGAAGAAAGAATCTCCGATGCTAAAGACACTATAGAGGAAATAAACTCATTGATTAAAGTAAATAATATATCCAACATATTCTTAACACAAAACATCCAGGAAATCTGTGACATCATAAAAAGACCAAACCTAAGAATAAAAAGAGTAGAAGAAGGAAAAGAATTACAGCTCAAAGCCCCAGAAAATATATTCAGCAAAATTATAGAAGAAAACTTTTCCAAACTAAGGAAGGATATTCCTATGAAGGTACAAGATGCATACAGAACAGCAAATAGACTAGAGCAACAACAACAACAACAAAAATCACCTCGCCATATAACAATCAAAACACAAAACATACAGAATAAAGAAAGAATGTTAAGAGCTACAAGGGAAAATTAAGACAACTTTAAGATAATATCTTACACCTTTCTGAATGGCTAAAAGAAAAAACACCAATGATAGCCTTTGATGGAGAGGGTGTGGAGAAAGGAGTACACTCATCCATTGCTGGTGGGAATGCAAACTTGTGCAACCACTTTGGAAAGCAGTGTGGCAGTTTCTCAGGAAATTGAGGATCAACCTACACCTGGACCCAGCAATTCCACTCTTGGGAATATACCCAAGAGATGCCCTATCATACCATAAAATAATATGCTCAACTATGTTCATAGCAGCATTGTTGTAATAGCCAGAACCTGGAAACAACTGAGATGCCCTTCAATGGAAGAATGGATGAAGAAAAGATGGAATATATACATACTAGAGTACGACTCAGCAGTAAAAAACAATGACTAATTGAATTTTGCATACAAATGGACGGAAATAGAAAACACTATCCTGAGTGAGGTAAGCCAGACCCAAAAAGAGGAACATGGGATGTACTCACTCATATTTGGTTTCTAGGCATAAATAAAGGACATTGAGCCTATAATTTGTGATCCTAGAGAAGCTAAATAAGAAGGTGATCCAAAAGAAAAACATATAGGCATCCTCCTGAATATTAACCTTCATCAGGCGATGAAAGGAGACAGAGACCCACATTGAGCACTGGACTGAAATCTCAAGGTCCAAATAAGAAGCAGAAGGAGAGAGAGCACGAGCAAGGAACTCAGGACTGTGAGAGGTGCACCCACAAACTGAGACAATGGGGGTGTTCTATTGGGAACTCACCAAGGTCAGATGGCCCGGGTCTGAAAAAGCATGGGATAAAACCGGACTCGCAGAACATAGCAGACAATGAGGACTACTGAGAACTCAAGAACAATGGCAATGGGCTTTTGATCCTACTGCATGTACTGGCTTTGTGGAAGCCTAGGCAGTTTGGATGCTTACCTTACTAGACCTGGATGGAGGTGGGCAGTCCTGGTACTTCCCACAGGTCAGGGAACCCTGATTGCTCTTTGGGCTGATGAGGGAGGGGAACTTGATCGGGGAGGGGGAAGGAAATGTGAGGCGGTGGCAGGGAGAAGGCATAAATTCTTTAATAAATAAATAAATGTTAAAAATTAAATAAATATAGCTAGGTGTATAAGTGGGAAAAAAAGAGCTACAAGGGAAAAAAGGCCAAGTAACATATAAAGAGAAATCTATCAGAAATACAACTGACTTCACAATGGAAACCATGAAAGCCAGAAGGTCTTGGATAGATGTGCTTCAGACACTAAGAGACCATGGATGCAAGCCCAGACTACTATGCCCAACAAAGCTTGCATTCACCATCAATGGAGAAAAAAAGATATTTCAGGACAAAAAGAGATTTAAACAATACGTAGCCACAAACCCAGCCTTACAGAAAATACTGGAAGGAAAACCACAAACCAAGGAAGCCAACACCCACAATAACACAAGAATCTGAGAACCATCCACCAGCACAATTCAAAGAAGGGAAGCACACAAACAGTACCACCAAAAAAAATGGAGTTAACAACCACTGGTCATAAATTTCACTTAATATCAATGGACTCAATTCACCTATAAAAAGTACAGATTAAGAGAATGGATACAAAAGCAGGATCCAACATTCTGTTATTTAAAAGAAACACACCTCAACCTCAAAGACAGACATTACCTCAGAGTAAAATGTTGGGAAAAAGTTTTCCAATCAAATGGACCAAAGAAACAAATGGGTGTGGCTATACTAATATCTAACAAAATAGATTTCAAACTAAAATCAATCAAAAGAGATGGAGAAGGATACTTTATAATCATAACTAGAACAATTCATCAGGAGAAAGTCTCAATCCTGAATATCTATGCCCCTAATATAAAAGCACCCACATATGTAAAAGAAACATTACTAGAACTCAAAGTATGCATCAAACCCCATACTCTAAGAGGAGAAGATTTCAACACTCCTCCCTTACCAATGGACAGGTCAACCAGACAGAAACTTAACAGAGAAATAAGAGAACTAACAGACGTAATGTACCAAACGGACATAACAGATATCTATAAAACATTTCACCCAAACAGAAAAGAATATACCTTCTTCTCAGCATCTCATGTGACATTCTCAAAAATTGATCACATAATCAGGAACAAAGCAAACATCCATAGTTAGAAAGAAATTGTCATAACCACCTGTGTACTATCAGATCACCATGGAATAAAGTTAGAATTCAACAGTAATTCTACCATCAGAAAGCCTGTAAACTCATGGGAACTTAACGGACAACTACAGAACCACCCTGGGTCAAGGAAGAAATAGAAAAAGACATTAAAGTATTCCTTGAATTCAATGAAAATAAAGACACAAGATACCCATAGGACACGATGAAAGGAGTGCTAAGAGGAAAGTTCATAGCACTAAGTGCCCACATAAAGAAAATGGAGAAAGGTCAGATTAGAGACTTAACAGCATAGCTGAAAGCTATAAAGAAAAAAGAGGCAGAATCACCCAGGAGGAGTAGAAGACTGAAAAATAATCAAACTAACAGCTGAAATCAACAAAATTGAAGCAGAAAACATTCCAAAAAATCAATGAAAAAAAAAAGCTTGTTCTTGGAGAAAAATCAAGAAGATTGACAAACCCCTATCCAAACTAATCAAAAAGCAGAGAGAGAACACACAAATTAACAAGATCAGAAACGAAAAGAGGGACATAAACTCAGACACAGAGGAAATATGGAGATTCATTAGATCTTGCTAAGAAAGCTTGTATGCAACAAAATTAGAAAATGTAAAAGAAATGGACATTTTTTTAGATAAGTACCATATACCAAAATTAAATCAAGACCAGAGAAAAATTTAAATAGACCTGTAAGTTGCAACGAATTAGAAGCTGTCATCAGAAACCTCCCTACCAAAAACAAGCACAGGAATAGATGGTTTCAATGCAGAAGTCTACCAGAACATCCAAGAAGAGCTAATAAATATACACCTTAATGTGTTTCACAAAACAGAAATAGAAGAGTCATTGCCAAACTCCTTTTATGAAGCTACAGTCACCCTGATACCAAAACCACACAAAGACTCAACCAAGAAAGAGAATTACAGACCAATCTCACTCATGAACATCGATGCAAAAAAAATTCTCAATAAAATACTAGCAAACCGAATCCAAGAACACATCAAAAAAAATTATCCACTATGATCAAGTAGGCTTCATCCCAGAGATGTAGGGCTGGTTCAACAAATGAAAATCTGTCAATGTAATCCATCATATATATAAACTGAAAGAAAAAAAAACATATGATCCTTCCACTAGATGCAGAAAAAGCATTTTAAGTAAGAAGGTGAACCCAAAGAAAAACATATAGTTATCCTTTTGGCTATGGTAAGTAGACAAAGTTGCC
>NW_004949115.1:100139-101313 GCF_000317375.1 Microtus ochrogaster
TAACAAATGGTGCTGGCATAACTGGATGTCAACCTGTAGAAGAATGAAAATAGATCCATATCTATCACCATGCACAAAATTCAAGTCTAAATGGATTAAAGACCTCAATATTAATCTGACCACACTGAACCTGATAGAAGACAAACTTGGAAGTAGTCTACAATACATGGGCACAGGAGACAACTTCCTACATATAAACCCAGTAGCACAAACAATAAGAGCTACAATAAATAAATGGGACCTCCTGAAACTGAGAAACTTCTGTACTGCAAAGGACACTGTCATTAAGACAAAATGGCAACCTACTGAATGGAGAAGATCTTCACCAACCTTGCATCAGACAAAGGTCTGATCTCAAAAATATATAAAGAACTCAAGAAACTAGACATTAAAACTCAAAATAACCCAATTTAAAAAATGGTGTACTGAACTGAACAGAGAATTCTCAACAGAAGAAGTTCAAATGGCCAAAGGACACTGAACCTCCTTAGCACTCAGGAAAATGCAAATCAAAACAACTTTGAGATACCATCTTACACCTGTCAGAATAGCTGAAATCAAAAACACCAATGATAGCCTATGCTGGAGAGGATGTGGAGTAAGGGGAACACTCATCCATCGTTGGTGGGAATGCAAACTTGTGCAACCACTTTGGAAATCAGTGTGCCATTTTCTCAGGAAAATGGGAGCCAACCTACCTCAAGACCCAGCAATTCCACTCCTGGGAATATATCCAAGAGATGCCCAATCATACTACAAAACATTTGTTCAACTATGTTCATAGTAGCACTATTTGTTAGAGCCAGAACCTTAAAACAACCTAGGTGTCCCTCAATAGAAGAATGGATAAAGAAGGTGTGGCACATTTACACAATAGAGTTTTACTCAAGGGTAAAAATAAATGGCATCTTGAATTTTGCATGCAAATGGATGGAAATGGAAAACACTTTACTGAGTGAGATAACCTGTAGAAAGAGCCCGCCCTTTGGGGGCGGGACGGCCTCGGGCAAATGTCTATAAATTGGGGTGCACAAATGCTGGTAGCCCCTTCTTCCTGTCTCCTATTTCTGGGCATCGCGGGAACTTCGGTTGCGTGAGTGTGCTATTTATATTAAAGTTGCTTTTATTTTATACCAATTGGCCTGTATTAATTCGATCTGCCTTCACTTGGCGC
>NW_004949115.1:122981-124992 GCF_000317375.1 Microtus ochrogaster
AGTGCTGGGATTAAAGGCGTGTACCACTACTGCCTGGCTAGCCTCAAACTCACAGAGATCTGCCTGCCTCTTTTTCCCAAGTGCTGGGATTAAAGGCGTGCACTACCACTGCCTGGCTGGCCTCAAACTCACAGAGATCCACCTGCCTCTGCCTCCCAAGTGCTGGGATTAAAGGCGTGCACTACTACCACCTGGCGGGCCTCAAACTCATAGAGCTTGGCCTGCCTCTGCTTCCCAAGTGCTGGTATCAAAGGCCTGCACCACCACCGCCCGGCCAAGTCACTTTGTATCAGACCAAATCTGCCTCTGTGGCGGCTTTTGTTGCAAAACCGCAGATACTTGAGCTTCTGCTAATTCAGGCAGTGGGGTTCCGCTGCAAACTTAGCCAAGGCAGGCAGAATGGGTCTGTGTGGCCGAGTGTGTCTCAGACTCGGCACTTGGGCCCGAGTCACGAACTAAAAAACAGCACCCAGGAGGGTGCTGTGTTAGCTAGCGGGCTACCCGCTTGAGTTGGGGGCAAAATAGCCCGACGTTGGACGCCAAAATTTAACGGCGTAAACGAATGCAGACGGATTGTAAAAATATATATACAGTTTTAATAG
This sequence comes from Microtus ochrogaster, assembly GCF_000317375.1. Classification (NCBI taxonomy): domain Eukaryota; kingdom Metazoa; phylum Chordata; class Mammalia; order Rodentia; family Cricetidae; genus Microtus; species Microtus ochrogaster. Next base: position 123,584 of record NW_004949115.1, read on the forward strand.
ACTTACAGAACCACCGTCCCTGCGGAAACCAGGAAAGCAGAAGCAGCGGCTGGGAGCACACTCTCCAAATTTATAGGCAAACATTAGCCCGAGGCGAACACGCCCCCTAAGGGGCGGGACTTATCCCTACACTGGTTAGAGGCGGGGAGGGCCTTGTACTTCCTACTAGGCAGGGAACTCTGATTTCTCTTAGGACTGGAGAGGGAGGGGGAAAGGAAGTAGGGGAGTAAGAGGGAAATTGAAGGAAGGTAGGAGGTAGAAATTTTTAAGAAAGAAAGAAATGAAAAAAAAAGAAGAAAGAAAGAAAGAAAGAAAGAAAGAAAGAAAGAAAGAAAGAAAGAAAATATCGCAGGGAACCATTCATGAGGACGCTTTCCTGGAAAGAGAATTGTCAGGGATGGAAGGTGGCAGCAGCTGTAATGGCTTTACCTCAGGAATACTCCCAGCACCCACATGGGAGCTCACATGTCCAGTTCCAGAGAATCTGACACCTTCACACCAAAGCAGATAAAATAAATTTTCATAAATAATAAAAGATTTAAGACACCAAAGAAACAATTTGAAGAATGATTTTCTGATATGAATTTTAAAAATTAATATTGTGAAAATGGTGATCTTACCAAAAGCAATTGATAGATTCAGTGCAATCCCAATCAAAATTATGATGTTATTCTTCACAGAAATGCTAAAGATCTTCTAAAATTCACACAGAGACACAAAACATCACACATAACCAAAGCTATCTTAAGCATGGCAATGCCTGATTTAGTCATACTACAGAACCATAGAGACAAAAGCATCATGCTACCAGCACCCAAACAGAGACAAAGACAAAGGAATAGAAAAGAGACTCAGAGTAAATCCACACAGGTACAGGTTGGCATGTGTTGCGGGTGGTCCTTCCACTCCTCCAGCAATAGCCGCTGAGATACCAGCCCATTGGGGCATGGTTTCTCTCCCTTTTAAAGCGGCTACTTCCCTTCTCGCTTTGCTTTGCTTCCTGTTCCGATTCCGGCAACTAGACTCCTTCCTGATTGCGCAGAGGGCTGTTGTCTGGGACTGTTATCTGTACATTTTTCCCCCTTTAAATAAATACCACCCCATTAATCATAATTCCAAACTGGTGTGGAATTGTTTGTGACTCACGCCTTCAGGCATGTGTGTCTGAGACAGGATCCCTTGCAGCTCAGGATGGTCTTGCCTTGAACTACTGATCCTCCTGCCACTATCTCCCAAGTCCTGAAATAGCATGAAAGACCCCAGCTTAGCTGCTGTAATGCCATTTTGCAAAGCCTTCACACAAACAAATGTAAGTTCAAGGTAAAGTCAGTACTCCTAGGCGGTCAAACAGGATATCTGTGGTCAGACACCAGGCCTAGGAGGGGAACGAACAGTTCTGGGAAAAACTA
>NW_004949115.1:125167-131350 GCF_000317375.1 Microtus ochrogaster
GCCTGCTTTTGCCACCCTTTTCCTATAAAAAGACCTTCTCCCAGCCTGCAGGCGCGCAAGTCCTCCAAAAGGACTTTGCTGCCCACAGGTACCTGTGCCTACCCAATAAACCTCTTGCTAATTGCAGCCAGTGGTCTCGACTGTTCCTTGGGTTAGGGGTCTCCTCCTGAGGGAAGGACCACACTGAGAGTCTTTCAAGCAGATGGTCATGTGACCTAATTTTTGACAAAGGTGCCAAAAGCTCACACCACAGAAAGCACCACTTTTTCAACAAATGGTGCTGAGAAAACTGTATGTTCTCCTGAAGAAGAATTAATCTAAGTCACTATCTCCCACCTAATTGTACAGAAGTCAATTAGTTCTGCAGCAACGACCTTAGTAAAAGGCTTTCAATTTTGAAACTGTTGGCCTGAAATGGAGAGAACATGTCATGTGAGGCTAGGCATGGAAAGGGCATTCTGAGAAGAGCTCCAAGTACTCAGGAGGCACAATTGAAAGATTGGGTTTTCTCAAACTGTAGAGCTGCACAGCAAAGGGAATAGGCAGCAGAGTGGAGACACCACACACAGAAGGAAGGAATTTCTTGCTAGCTCTATACCTGACACTGAAATAAAATACTCAAATATCAGTATCCAAATCATTCAATCAATACATTGACCAATGAACTAAACAAAAAATTCTTAGAAGAAGAAAGGCAAATATGGCTGATAAAGGTAGGGAAAATGTTCAACATCCTTAGACAGCGGCAGGTCTGCAAGATAAAACTACATTCCGATTCTATCTCACTACAGTGGATATGGCCACCAAAACAAAGCAGTGACATCACATGCTGGCAACAATGTGAGAAAATGAAACCTGGTGGATGTCAATCCAGCCACTGTGGAAAATCACAGTGCAGGTTCCTCAAAGCACTGACAATAGAACTGTCACATGATATAGCTGCAGGATTGCTGGGAATAGCTGCAGGGGAATCTGAGCCAGCCTGTTACAGAGAGACAAGGGAGCCCCTGTTTCTTTTGTGGCACTATTCACAATGGTCAAATTATGGCATCATCCTAGGTGTTCATCAACAGATTAATGAATAAAGGAAATTTGATGTCTCTCTTTCTCACAGACACGCATACATACAAGATATGAAAGAGGAAGAGTAACTATTTAGGGAGAGAAGGGGAATGAGGAGAAAAAAAGTAAGGAGTACAAAAGAGCATGAACAAACTACAACGATATGTGAGTATGGAAATGTCATATTGAAACTCATTATTTCCTGTACTAAGTGAAAACTGTTAATTAAAAGATGTTCTATCTATAGTAAAAGCAATCACCAGGAAAACAAAGTATTTTGTTACCTTTAAAGCTATTTGTTGTATAGTCATCTCTACAAGGTTACCAAAATTCCTGCATCTGTGTTGGACAATGCTGAATTTAATGCATCTTCAAGTGATGTTTGCCTGGCTATGTTTCTGAACTTGTGACAAAGTAGCAGCCAATTGCTTAAAAGCAACAGTCCTTAAATGGATCTCTATTTTGATTGCTTCCACAGACTAAACCTCTGTCTCTGTGTGCCTATGTATGCCTGTCTCTCTCTGTGTGCTATAAGGTGCAGAAAAAGCCCTTCCTTCTGTCTTTTGTTTTATTTTTGTTGAGACAGGGTTTCTCTGTAGCTTTGGAGCCTGTCCTGGAACTAGCTCTTGTAGACCAGGCTTGCCTCAAACTCAGATATATACGCCTGCCTCTGCCTCCCGAGTGCTGGGATTAAAGCCGTGTGCCACCACAGCCTGGAAGCCCTCTTTCTGTCTTATTTGGCTCTTATGGCTGCAGATGTGACAGTGAGAAAGAAGCACAGCCTACCTTCTGAGTGAACTTTGCTCACATTTACCAATAGTGTTTTCTGTCAGGCCAGATAATTACTCTAAGTAGTCCCTTAATTTTATCAAAAATAAAGAATATTGTAGTTTCATATTTTTATCTAGGTTCTTAGGTCTTTGAGCTTGATTTTGTTTTAGCCCAGCCCAATTACATTTTCAACCTGGCCTAGAATATTCTTCCAAAACATTTGTATAGCTGTAAGTTCCATGTTATTTATAACACGAAGGACTGTAGAAATAAGATTTGCACAATATTTGGGAGATACCTAAAAGGTAGAACTTTCCATAAGAGAATTCTCTGGGTGTACCATACAGAGATCAGAGTTGTGGAAATCCAGAATCATCTTCACTACATTGCCTAAGCACTTCACTATATTGCCAAGTATGGTGGCACATGCCTGTAGTGCTAACCCTAGGGAAATAGCAGCAGGAGGATGGGAAGTTTGAGGCCAGCATGAGCTAGATAGTGAAAATCTGTGTCAGACAAACAGAAAGGACCTAAAGATGGAAAAGGCTGCATGGGGCATCACACTGTTGTGATGTGACACTGGCACTTGATAAGTAGAGGTAGGAGAGCCAAGAGTTCAAGGTCACCCTTGACTATTAAAAGTAGTTAGTTTGAAGCCAGACTGGGGTGTCACACACACACAATCACAAACGCACACACACAAACCACGGAACTGAAAAATATGCCTCCAAGGCAAGGGAAAGGCATTAACAGAAACTTGAGACTGTGTGTCACACTATCTAGGCCCGCCTCAAACTTGTGACCTAGGGCTTATCCTTCCCAGAACGCTATGGCTGTAGGCTAGCAATAGTGATCCTCTCTGAGACTTTTACATCTATTGCTTTCTTGTACTACATCATGTGCTAACGAATGCTCTAGTTTTCCTTGTATGTAAAATCAGACTTCCTGTGGTTTAATCTAAATCCACCTTATAAAACTCAAAGAAATTCTTTTTTCTTTCTTTCTTTTACCATTCATTGTTCACTGGCCTAAAGAGGCTCTTCATGGTTGTAAGGCTTCCTAAGGCTCTTTTGCCCTGCCTTTCTAATTGAAGAACCGCTAATCACTATAATCACACTTCCTTTATGCCACAGGACAGTCCTCCCCCTCCAGTGCCCCAAATCTCTTTTTATAACCTTTTCTAGTTTTGCTTCTCTCCCCCTCCCCCACTAGTTAGGCAAATCTTCTGAAAGGGCAGTGACCCAAACCTTCCTTGGTGGATAGCAAACAGGGTCATTGCTTGACCTTGTGCTCTGGGGGTTCCCACTCAGCCAGCAAAGATCTGAGATCAGGTGGTTGGTGGGCTGGATGAATGGAGAGGCATGGAAGGACAAAGAACATAGAGGCTTTGTCAGTTTAACTTAAAAGGAGATAAGGTGCATTTAAATTAAGGCTGGCTGCTTGGATACAGCAAATTCCTCTCCCTTTAACTGTTTGCTATTCTGCTTCACGGTATTCCTTCATGAGATTCCCTCACCTTTAGCTCATAACATTCCTTTCTGTGTTTAGTTGCCATGTCCAACTTGAATCGACATTTTGTGCGGGGATGGTGAGAGGAGAAGGATGGAAAGCCCATGGTTTCCTGGGAGTGGTATGCTGATGAAGAGATGTCCTGACATAGATGCTTGGATAAAGAGAAGGGACAGGTTCCTGGCATATGTTGTGTAGGGAAAATAAAGGCCCTCTAACCACATTTGTGTCAAATAGCTCCATAAGGCACTGATTATGTGCCTTTTGGTATGAATGATATTATCTGGAAAGACGCGTTAAGGAAAAAAAAAGAGAGCCGAGCTAGCAAAGTATCATAATTCCACCATGCTTCTGGGGATAATTTCCTAACTGGTGCAAACCACAGACTGTAAAGGATAGCTTTGCAACGTGAGTCATGGTTTGATTCACTAAAACTTGTCTGGATTAGGCTGAGAGGTGGGTGAGGGTGTATCTGAGAGTGGATAATGTAAGGGGGAACCTGAAGCTGTTTCACACATGCTCATGAAGCAAAACTCCAGGACACGTCTGAGTCCCTCATCCTTGGAACAAGCATGCGACTATGCACACAGAGAGAGAGAGAGAGAGAGAGAGAGAGAGAGAGAGAGAGAGAGAGAGAGAAGGGTGTGAGTGTGTTCTGGATGCCAGAAGCAGCATCCCATCAACAGGTCTTATGACTCATGATTTCCCCTGAACTCAAAAGTCTGAGTTTACATTTAAGTGGATTACTCGGGAGTAAAGTAAAGGCATCTTCCCTTCCTGGAACTTGAGTTTTGTAAAACAAATACAACTCCTCCACAATGCACATGAAGGGAAGCCCGCCCCCGTGACATTTATCCAACAGTCAACTCTCTTAAATTTTGGGATTGCACAATATGCTTACGAAAGCAAAGAGCATGTCCCAAGAATGAACTCCTGACAGAACATTCTGCAGATGTCAATTGAACTTTCTTCTACTTTCCCAAAGTGGTTTTGGTCCTGACAAAAAAATAGTAGAACATGGTACTATGAGGTGCCACTCATGACACTGATGTATGTTTTACCCACAATTCCTAAATGCCTGCTTTCAATAAGTTCTTTCTGACAACTGAGTAAATGTGAATTCAAATATTCAGTTTATACATACTAATGGAATGTTTCCAGAACTTTGGTAAGTACACAGGAATGCTGGACTTATGTTTTAAAATGACATCATGCACTTAGTATTTAAAATACAATGACCCTAGGAATACTTCACTGTTCTCGCATTTGATAAGTAAAAGACCCAGGGTTATTGAAACCATAGATTAAAACACTCTCCTATGTCTGCAGTTGGAAAGCCTGGGCTTTTCCTTCTAAAAATAGTTCCTTTACTTATTGTGCCACTCTACCAGATGAACCAGACATAGGACTACTTCTTTTATCAGGCCAGGGTTTGTGTTATTGAATGTTTTCTGAGTCACATGCTAAGGAGAAAGTTCAGATGGATTTTCTACATAGACACTAGAAACTATCCTGTTTATTCTGACTGATTCATGAGAAAAAAAACAACAAATAAAAACAAGTAGAGAAACAGAGACTGTTGTAGGAGGTTGCTGTCCCTCCTAGTCCTATAATAATCACACAGAAAACATATTATTTGCAATACTGTTTGGCCAATAACTGAAGTTATTTCTGGCTAACTCATATCTTAAATTAACCCATCTCCACTAATCTGTATATGGCAATGAGACTATGGCTTACGGGGCAAAGTTCTGGCATCTTTCTCCGTCAGGGTTGCATGGCTTCTCACTGACTCTGCCTTCTTTCTCCCAGCATTCAGTTTAGTTATTCCTGCCTAGCTAAGTTCTGCCTTGCTATAGGCCAAAGCAGTTTTCTTTATTATTTAATGTAATCACACCATACAGAGGGGAATCTCACAAGAGACCAGGAAATTATGTGAGAGTAAAGGCTTGTAGTAGAAGCCTAGCAAGTTGTGAATGGGATCCAGGGATTCAACCCCAGCACTGCATGGAAAAGAAAAAAAAATAGAAAAATAAAATAAAATCTATAAATAAAAGATGAGAAAAATATCCTTGCAGCAACCAACCACTGAGTCCAGTAATCCAATGATGATGAAGAAATTTCCAGAATGCTGAAGGTATCATATCCAAGTCCCATTCCCCAAGTTCACCTGTAGAAAACATAACTCAAAAACAATAGATCCTGAAAGACTGGTTATCTTTCCTCTGTCAAAGCTGACAGTATTGCATTCCAGTTTTCTATGCAGTTCCTTAAACACTTGATTTTGAAAGCCAGAGCCTAGCCAAATGTCAATCTCCTGTGGACAAATGTGGTAATAGCCATGAGAGCTAGGGTAGAGGAGACTGAAGCTGTCACCATCAGAGAAACAAAACTGTTCACTGTATCTGGAATGCAAACATCTGATAGTACCTGGAATTCAATGTCTCTGACTTTCCCAAGGTTGGATTGTTTGCTCAGGTTTCCAAGGTTGAATGTGGTGCTCATTCTAAGAAAGCTTAGAGAAAAATCATATGGTACAGTAAGCAGAGCCTTCTCATCAGTATAGTAATAGGACTGTGTCTAGAAAATGTTCCAAAGGTATCAGTGATCTGATAGACTCAGGAAAGACAGATTGTTTTTAGATAGGCTCCCTCTAGGCAGGCCAGGGTAGCCTGGAATTCACTATGGAGTCCAAACTGCTCTCCAAGCTCAGGTATCTTGCTCCAGCCTCATGAGTGTGGTGATTACACACTATGTCTATCTACCACATGGATTGAGAACGACTTACTTATGACTGCTTGATGATTGGCCATGTGATTTAGTCTGCCCTAGGTAGACTAT
>NW_004949115.1:131450-132560 GCF_000317375.1 Microtus ochrogaster
GATGAGAAAAATATCCTTGCAGCAACCAACCACTGAGTCCAGTAATCCAATGAAGATGAAGAAATTTCCAGAATGCTGAAGGTATCATATCCAAGTCCCATTCCCCAAGTTCACCTGTAGAAAACATAACTCAAAAACAATAGATCCTGAAAGACTGGTTATCTTTCCTCTGTCAAAGCTGACAGTATTGCATTCCAGTTTTCTATGCAGTTCCTTAAACACTTGATTTTGAAAGCCAGAGCCTGGCCAAATGTCAATCTCCTGTGTGACAAATGTGGTAATAGCCATGAGAGCTGGGGTAGAGGAGACTGAAGCTGTTACCATCAGAGATACAAAACTGTTCACTGTATCTGGAATGCAAACATCTGGTAGGTACCTGGAATTCAATGTCTCTGGCTTTCCCAAGGTTGTATTGTTTGCTCAGGTTTCCAAGGTTGAATGTGGTGCTCATTCTAAGAAAGCTTAGAGCAAAATCATATGGTACAGTAAGCAGGGCCTTCTCATCAGTATATTAATAGGACTGTGTCTAGAAAATGTTCCAAAGGTATCAGTGATCTGTTAGACTCAGGAGACACAGACTGATTTTAGATAGGCTCCCTCTAGGCAGGCCAGGGTAGCCTGGAATTCACTATGGAGTCCAAATTGCTCTCCAAGCTCAAGTATCTTGCTCCAGCCTCATGAGTGTGGTGATTACACACTATGTCTATCTACCACATGGATTGAGAACGACTTACTTATGACTGCTTGAAGATTTCCCATGTGATTTAGTCTGCCCTAGGTAGACTATATCTAGGTGTGGATTAATAACCTCCACCATGTCCATGTTGCTAACACCAGGGAACAGTGAAGTGAGAGCTCTTTTCTATCTTCTTCTGATGTTGTGTTTAGGAAATAGAACTGGGAGACGCAGAGACAGAGAACCAGCACTGGGCAAACAGGAACTGCTATTGGACATAAAGGACACAAGAATGTTACTGTTTCTGAGGCTGCTGTGGGTGGAAGTATGGTACAAGTGTGGCATGTGACTGTATACCAAAGAGCATATGACACCATGGCAACACGGTGTCCTTTATTGTTACTCTATAGGGGTGGAGGCTAAAATCCAGGCAT
>NW_004949115.1:137994-141033 GCF_000317375.1 Microtus ochrogaster
TTTGTAGTAACCATAAATGAGAGGCTTTGGCTCAGTGCTTTCCCTGCTGTGAGCCTCCAGGAACCTTGGGCTTCCACGATGCTCAATTTCCCAGCAACTCTCACATATGCCTCAGCATTTACAGGCATCCTTACAGTAATTCACCATGGAGTCACAGTGGGAAGTTTGCCACCCTCCACAGCATCTCTCTGCCGCACTACTTTCAGTGGACTCTGTGTTCTTCAATGTCCAGCCACAAGGAGCAACCATGCACAGGAGGCTATGCTTTCCTTTCTATCTCATTCCAGTATGGCCAGTTCCCATCTCCCCCACAAATCTGTTGCTAAAATTCCTTCCCAGGGCAGAGATATAATCAACAAAGTCTACCCCCTCTCCTAAGATCCCATTAACAAGTAGAAGCACATTTCCACCATAGTGTATTCTGGGGGAACCAATGAGTTTACCTGGCTGCCTTCCAGAGCATAGGTGAGGGTTTACTTACAGAGGTATGGGTGCCCCCCACCACAGACTACACCTAGAAAATCATTACCCATGAGATGTGGGCTTTCCCATAGCCTCATAAATGGAGCCCCCCACCACTTCCCATATACTCTAGCCTCTCTTTGAAGTCATGTCTGATTAAGGCAGAGTACACAAGTGATAAGGAGTTGGGTATTCAGGTGTGACTCTTGTGACCCCACCCCCACCCCTCGATGAAGGTGTGTGTATAGTCAACAGGCCAAGCTCAGATGATTGTTTTGACAGATGGCCACAGCTGAACTACCCAAGATATCAGTTGCTTGACTCAGGGGACAGTTGCAACACTACTCCCCCACATTCATCAGTTGTTAGGTTCTTCCTAAACACCACTGTCCTCTTTCCCTGGCTCCCACTCACGATGACATCACAGTTGGGGCCATAAATGTCAATGAAAATTGCTTTGGACCTACCTTCTGTCAGATCCAAAAGGAACTCAAGACAAATGTGCTGCCCATTAATATCCAAAGCACATGCTGACCTAGGCTCTTTCAGCAAGTACTTGATGGCATCCTTATTCCTCTCAGCGTTCCTCATCGTGTCCTGAAACTCTCCAGCCCACTGACTTCCCTTACCCCAGCTTCTCATTCCTATATCGTGGCCATGCACTCTCTTGGCTCTTGGTTCTCTTTCTTGGTCTGTTTTCCCCTATCTCTTGGTTTCCCCTCTCTTGCCATCCCCGTCTTTTTCTCTCTTTCTCTCTTCTCTCATAGCCTGGTTCATTCTGCTGCCCATTATCGGTCTACTGCTTTCTCCCCCATGTTCTGGACTCTTCCAGATGCCTCTGATTGTCCCTTCCCTGTTATCTACAATGAAAGCCTCCTCAACTATACCTAGGACTGGTCACCTTCTCATTTCATTCACCTTCCTTTCTTTCCCTTCTATAATTTGTCTTGATTTTTATTTTTCTGATACAGGTCAAAGAATAAACCCGGAGTTTGAGTATGACAACAGACACTACCTCATTTTGAGATTTTTCCCAAGCAACTTACACATTGTAATAGGTTCCCAGTCCGTGTATTGCCATGGTTTTCTGTAAAGGGCTAAATGGCAAATATTTTAAGGTTTTCAAGCCATACACTCTGTTACTGTTATTTAACTCAGCTGTCAAAGAATGATGTCAGCAAAAGACACATTGTAGCTAAATTAGAGTGAGTGTGTGTCAACAAACAAGGAGAAAGCTGTGCATCATGTAATGTTCATGCATAGCAAAAATCAAAAAATCATTCATTTTGTTTTCCAGTGATGTAAAACCATACAAACATTCTTGGCTGGTCTGTATAAAAAGAAGCAGCTGGCTACATTTGGCTTTGGGGTAACAGTTTGTTAATGCATGCCTTAATGATTCCAATGGGAGTCATTAAGTCATGTTTTTAAAAGTTGAATTGTGCTTGCATAACTGGATATAGATATGTAGAAGAATGAAAATAGACCCATATCTATCACCATGCACAAAAGTCAAGTGCAAATGGATCAAAATCTCAACATAAACCAGCCACACTGAATCTTATAAAAGAGAAAGTGGGAAGTACACTTCAACGCATTGACACAGGAAACCACTTCCTAAATATAACCCCAGCAGCACAGACACTGAAACAATTAATAAATGAGACCTCCTGGAACTGAAAAGCTTCTGTAAAGCAAAGGACATGGTCAGCAAGACAAAACGACAGCCTACGGAATGGGAAAAGATCTTCACTAACCCCACATCAGACAGAGGTCTGATCTGCAAAATATCCAAAGAACTCAAGAAATTGGACACCAAAAGATAACATAATCCAATAAAAAAAAGGAGTACAGCCCTAAGCAGAGAACTTTCAACAGAGGAATCTAAAATGCTGAAAGACACTTAAGGAAATGTGCAACATCCGTACTCATGAGAGAAATGCAGATCAAAACAATTCTGAGATTCCATCTTACACCTGTACGAATGACCAAGATCAAAAACACTGATGACAACTTATGCTGGAGAGGTTGTGGGAAAAAGGGACACTCCTCCATTGCTGGTGGGAATGCAAGCTGGTACAGCCTCTTTGGATGTCAGTGTGGTTATTTCTCAGAAAATTAGGAAACAACCTTCTTCAAGAGCCAGTAATACCAATTTTGGGTATATATACAAAGGATGCTCAATCGTGCCACAAGGACATTAGCTCAACTATGTTCATAGAAGCTTTTTTTGTCATAGCCAGAACCTGGAAACAACTTAAATTCCCTTTGACCGAAGAATGAATAAGGAAAATGTGGAACATTTACACAATGGAGTACTACACAGCAGAAAAAATAACAACACCTTGAATTTTGTTGGAAAATGGATGGAGCTAGAAAACATTATTTTGAGTGAGATAACCCAGACACAAAGACAATTATCATGAGAACTCACTCACAGGTGGTTTTTAAACAGAAAGCCAACCTACAAATCACAATCCCAGAGAATTTAGACAACAATCTGGACACTAAGAGACACTTACATAGATCTAATCTACATGGGAAGCACAAAGTAGAAAAAGACAAGATCTCTTGAGT
>NW_004949115.1:141522-149207 GCF_000317375.1 Microtus ochrogaster
ATGCACTTCTACAGCCAGCTAATAATATAAAACATGTATTTTATTAAGATTTACTTATTTTATTTAATGATTATTTGCCTTTACATCTTTATGTGTACCACACATGGGGTTGTTACCCATAGAAGCCAGAATAGGGATTCAGATCCTTTGGACCTGGAGTTACAGATGATTGTGAGCCACCATGTGGGTGCTGGAAATCGAACCTGGATCTTCCTCAAGAGCAAAAAATGCTAATACGTATCTTCAGTGCCCTGTGCTTGCTATTTCATTCAACATATACTAGTAAGTAATTACTTTGTGCCTAGCTTTGCATTAAGTGTTACAGAGTAAGATGCATGAGCAAAACAGGTGTTGTCTATACTCTTAGTGTTTAACAATGAGGGAGATAGACAATGAAAAGGCAAATATCCAGGAGATATGTAATTTCATACCATAATAGGTGCATGTGCTGGTTAGTTTCCTGACAACTTGACATAAGCAAAATGGTCATTTCCCAAATCAGGTACATATGCACAAAACATTATACAAACTCTTCAGGTTACACACACACATATATGAAACAATAATTAAAGAAAAATGGGCCGTTGGGTGTTGGTAGCACACACCTTTAATCCCAGCACTCAGGAGGCAGAGGCAGGTGGATCTCTGTGAGTTTGAGGCCAGCCTAGGATACATAGCAAATTCCAGTACAGGCTCCAAAGCTACAGAAAAACCCTGTCTCAAAAATAATAAAAAAGGCCAGGAGTTTGAAAGCGAGCAAGGAATTGTAAGGGAGAAAGGGGAAGGGGATGGAAGTGTGGTAATACTATTTTAATTTCAAAAAGAAGATTTCAAAATCAAAACAGTAATCTGCAAAAATAAACCTCAGCTCAGAAAATGCCTCCATCAGATTGGCCTGTAAACAAGTCCGTGGGCATTTTCTTAATTAATGATTGATATGATAGGAGAAGCCTACTCTGTATGGTGCCACCCCTGGCCACATGGTCCTGTGTGCTATAAAAAAAAGAAAGCCAAGAAAACCATCATTCCCCAATGGCCTCTTCTTCAGTTCCTGCCTTCAGGTTCCTGATTGAGTTCCTGCCCTTGACTTTCCCCCCATTGATGGACCATGAAATGGGAGTAAAAACCAAATAACCCCCTTCCTCCCAAACATACTTTTGAATATGGTCTTTATCACAGCAATAGAAGAAAGCTAGTATGTGGGTAAGACACAAATGAGTTTTTATAGAGAATGACCAAGGAGTGAGTCATTGGGGCCCGGCTCCATCCCAACCAGATAGTTGAATTTAGCAGTGTCGTTCAAGTGGTTCTGGCTTTAGAATCATGATAGACATAAGGATGATGGAATCTACTTCTATGGATAAGGAGAGTCCTGAGGCCAAGCATGTGGCAGAAAAATACTTGCATGGAGGCCTTGAGAGGCTATTGTGTGAAGGTGTGAAAGTGAAGCCTGGAGATCATGGGAGACCCCAAGATAGCAGAGATGCCAGAACCATAGGATACCTACCAAGGAGCGCTGCATACAGTGGGTCAAACCAGCCTGTGCTGGCTACTTTTATGTCAATTTGACACAAGCCAGAGTCATCAAAGAGGAGGGAACCTCAATTGGGAAACTGTCTCCATAAGATTGGTCTGCGATCAAGCCTGTAGAGCATTTTGGTAATTAGTGATTGATAGGGGAGGGTTCAGTCCATTGTGGATGTTGCCATCCCTAAGCTGTTGGTCCTAGATTCCATAAGAATGTAGGATAATACAGAATGGAAAAAGATCTTCACTAACCCCACATCAGACAGAGGTCTGATTTCCAAAATATACAAAGAAATTTGTCATCAAAAGAACTAATAATCCAAAAAAAAAATGGAGTGCAGACCTAAACAGAGAACTCTATACAGAGGAATCTAAAATGGCTGAGAGAAAGTTAAGGAAATATGCAACATCCTTAGTTATCAGAGAAATGCAAATCAAAATAACTCTGAGATTCCACCTTACACCTGTACGAATGGCCAAGATCAAAAACACTGATGACAACTTATGCTGGAGAGGTTTTGGAGGAAAGGAAACACTTCTGCATTGCTGGTGGGAATGCAAGCTGATACAACCCCTTTGGATGTCAGTGTGGCAATTTCTCAGAAAATTAGGAAACCCCTTCCTTAAGACCCAGTAATACTACTTTTGGGTATATATTCAAAGGATGCTCAATTTAGCCACAAGTACATGTGCTCAACTATGTTCATAGCAGCATTGTTTGTCATAGCCAGAACTTGAAAACAACTTAAATGTGCTTCAACTGAAGAATGGATAAGAAAAATGTGGTACATTTACACAATGGAGTACTACACAGCAGAAAAAAATAAGGAGAGCTTGAATTTTGCAGGAAAGTGGATGGAGCTATGTAGTGATGAGGCAAGCAGGCCTGCTTTTCATCCTGCCCAGCTCCCGCACAGCTAGCTTTACACCTGAAATAACAACACACAAATTGTATTCATTTAAACACTGCCTGGCCTATTATCTCCAGTCCCTTATTGGCTAATTATCACATAATGATCTAATGCATTTCTAATATCTGTATTGCCACTTGACTGTGGCTTACCGGCATGAGTCTAACCAGTATCCATTTTGGAGAGGAGATTCATGGCATCTGTCTGACTCTGCTTTCTTTCTGCCAGCATTCTGTTCAGTCTACTCCGCCTACCTCGGCTGGTGTCCTATCAAAAGGCCAAGGCAGTTTCTTTATTAACCAATGAAAGTAACACATAGACAGAAGACCCTCCCACATCAGAGCTAGAAAACATCATTTTGTGATGGAGGAAGGTCATTGGTTAAAAAATAAAGAAACTGCTTGGCCCTCATAGGTTAAAACATAGGTGGGAGGAGTAAACAGAAAAGAATGCTGGGAGGAAGAGGAAGTGAGCTCAGAGGCCATGCTCCCCTCTCCTGGGAAGATGCCATGAATCAAGCTGCCAGGTCAGACATGCTGAATCTTTCCCAGTAAGACTGATGCTACACAGATTATTAGAGATGGGTTGATAGGGATATGAAAATTAGCCTGTAAGGGCTAGAGTTATTGGGCCAAGCAGTGTTGAAAAGAATACAGTGTCCGTGTAATTATTTTGGGGCATAAACTAGCAGGGAGCTGGGGTGTTGGGGATGCAGCCCAGCCACTCCTATTACAACAACTTTGAGTAAGGTAACCCAGACACAGAAAGACAATTATCACCTATCCTCTCTCATAAAGCAAAAAAAAAAAAAAACATAAAGCAAAGAAAACCAGCCCACAAATCACAATTTCAGAGTACTTAGACAACAATGAGGACCCTAAGAGAAATCCATAGATCTAATCTACATGGAAAGTAGAAAAAGACAAGATCTCCTGAGTAAATTGGGAGCATGGGGAGCTTGAGGGGGAGTTGGAGAGGCGGGGAGAGGCAAGGAGGCGAACAGAGAAAAATATAGAGCTCAATGAAAATCAATAAAAAAGAAAAAAAAGTAGGCTAAGGAAGTCATAGGGAGCAAGCCAATATGCAACACTCCTTCATAACCTCTGCAACAGCTCTTGCCTCCAAGTTCCTGCCCTGTTTGAGTTTCTGTCTTAACTGCCTTTGATGATATCAGAACAGTGCTGTGGAAGAGTAAGTCAAATATACCCTGTCCTCTGCAACTTGCTTTTGGTCATGGTGTTTTGTCAGAGCAATGATAACCCTAATTAGGACACAGCCCAAGAGAGAGAACTATGTTGTAGGCAGCAAAACTGGAAGGGCAGAGACATCTAGCCCATTGGCACCAGGTTCAGAGCTACAGAATTTGCACTTTGCTCTGCTGGGTATTGGTCTTCCTTTGGTCTGGTATTTCTGCACTGTGTTCCAATTCCTCTCTGTTGGAATGGAAATGTATGTGCTGTGACAGCGTATGCTGGAAGTATATAATTTCTATTATGGTTTCACATAAGAGAATGTCTGGAATCTCATAAGATTTTGAACTTTTAATAAGTGTTGGGAATGAAAAACTATGGAGACTTGGAAATTGTACTGAATGCATTTTGATATTATGATATGCCATGAAGCTGTGGCAGTCAGGGAGTGAAATATGGTTGTTTTAATGAGATATCCCCCATAATTCTCAGGCAGTTGAATACTTGGTCCCCAGTTGGTGGAACTCTTTGAGAAGCATTTTGAAGTGCAGCCTTAATGAAAGATTTATGTACCTGAGGGGGGCTTGAGGTTTCAAAAGACTCAGGCCATTCTCAGGGGTCTCCCTCCTTCTTTTGGATCAAGAAGTAAATTCTCCACTGTTCTGCCATTACACCTTTGCTCTGTTATTATGGATTCTAACCCTCTGAAACCATAAGCCCAATTATATTCTTTTTTTTATAAGTTTCCTTGGTTATGGTGTTTTTTCTCCATAATAGGAAAGTAGTACAATGCTGAAGATATAGGAGACAATAATTCTGGCAAAATCCCCACCTCTAATGGAGTTTTCATTCTAGTGATGAGTAAAAACAAACAAACAGGCAATTTTAATCACTCTCATTAACTGATATGACACACAGCAAATAATGATAGTCAAGGTAATTAATTTTAGCATTAGTGATGAAACTACCCTTGCCTATCAGTGGCTCAACACACACAAAGAAGTGTGTTTATTAATTATGTCACAGGCCAGTGGATCTCAAGGAGCTCCTCTGGGTAGATGTCCAAGTAATGACTCAGGATACATGCTCTTCTCTCATATGTATTCACCATCCCATGACCTCTTTAGAGTCCTGAATTGGACCCACTCTACTCTGTGGACTAACATGCAAGAGCAGTTCATGGAAAACCACATAGGAAGATTATAGCCAAGTCTTGAAAGTGACCAGAAGCCAATTCAATGGCAGGAGAACCAGAGAAATATGATGTTCTTCTTTGTTCAATAAGAAAATGAAGGAAGCTAGATTAATTTCTGCCACTGATGTGTTGTACAGTTAAGTAATTGTTGAAATAAAGAGTTAATATTTACTCTAGCTACATCATAAGAAGCTTCCCGTATGAAGTAAGGTTTAAAGTACTACCTGAAGGGTAAAAAATACTTAACCTGCTGAAGTGGAGTTAAGCATATTCAAACAGCATGCCTATAATCCCAACAAAGCAATGAGATAAGAGATTTGAGACTAACCTGGGCTATCAAGAAACAAAAACAAAATCAGAAGATCCCAAGAAGAGAGAAGAATAGGTGCTCATGACAAATGACAGGCAGTATGTCTCCTTATTTATTATGTTTGAGACTGGACTGATAGGGACTGAGAAAAAAATGGGAGAAAACTTAAATGTGGAAATGCAGATGACTTGACAGCAACCATCTAAGGTCTATATCCCTAGCCCTGAACCGGGTCTGATGGCAGAGAATACACTGCCTGGGTGATGAGAGCTAAGCTAGAGATGAAGCAGGTGGCAAAGTGTCATGCACCTGACTGAGGGCAGAAGGATGCCTTTTCAGAAGGCAGGCAGTGGAGCTAAGGACTGAGAGAGGCTGGCTACAGCAAAACAGGGTAGCCCCCTCTCTCTTGTTCTCTCTCTGTATCTTGAGGGTCTTTGCCTTAGGCAGAAGAGAGGGACCTGCAATGCAGGTGGCAGGGAATTGACTGTTTGCAATTGAAAAACTGGGCAAATGTAAAACAGAGTATCTGAGATAATGGTCAGAGAAAAGTTAACAAAAAACTTTTTTAGAAACATTGGCAGCCAAGGACACTCTCTATGCCTCTTTTCTTTTCTGAGCCAAGTTCTTCACTGTGATAACACTCAAGGTCTTTTCTGCTGGCCAGCAGGTTCCTGTCTTAACCCTTTCCTGTCTTGATACTGTTTATAAGAAGTTTTAAATCATACTAACCTATAACTTTAACAAGCATTGATTTTAAAGTAAATATCAAAGATTCATTAAAATCACAAAAAAGACTTTGATGGAAGTTTGCATATTGTCTAAAAAATGAGAAGAGAAAAAGTTTATGATGGAGGTTGTTATATTGTCTAAAAAGCAAGAAAAGGCAGTACTGATACAAGTTTAAGGTCAATTTTGTTATATGTATATATATTTCTGATCTTGATTAAGGTATTGTGATTGTGTAGTTCTTTTAAAAATGTAATGTGTATAGGTTGTAAATAGATAATCATCTATAATAGTCACATTTGTAGTTATGTTAGATTTTCTAGATGTGCATAGATATATTTCAGATAGGCATTGTTCATATCTTTCAAAGACTACAGAAAATGGCATTTTAAGTGTTTTAATAACTTAGGGCTTTTCATTAATGAGACACATCTGCTCCTGGCAGCACCAGCTACTTCAAGAGGAAGATGGGCATCGAAGAGGTTCCTTATGGAATTTGATAGCCATTTGGACAAGAAACTGCTCTTGCCTGGACTGATGAATAAACTGTACACAAAGAACCCACAATGCTAAACTTGCCTAAAGGTGAGGTGATCTTTTGGGGTTCCTGATTCATGAAAGAGTCTGCGAGACATTCTGCAGGACACAGCAGATAGTGACTTAAATGCCTTTGAAATTTCCTGCTTCATGGAAATGTCTGCTGGAAACTATTGGCCTGTAGGCCGAAGATGGATGCCCCAACAGTACAGACGAACTTTGGGTGACTGTCCAGGCAGCGAGATGTCTATGTCATTTCTAGAGTTTTGGAAGTTGCTTATTTCTTGTTTGCTTAGGTAATATTATATTCTTCTGGAGTCTTCGATGGAGTTGAAGAATAGATAGTTATAGTTGTTTTCCTTTGTTATGATAAAAGATAGAATAGATATAAATATTGTAACTGTAATTCTTATTTAATAACAGTTTTGTTATATGTAATTTTGCTATGTTAAAGTTAAAGCCTTCCTTCCTTTTTGTTTAAAAAGAATAAGGGGAAATGATGGAGGAAGATCACTGGTTAATAAAGAAACTGCCTTGGCCCATTTGATAGGCCAGCCCTTAGGTGGGTGGAGTAGACAGAACAGAATGCTGGGAGGAAGTGAGGCAGACGTCATGCCTATCCTCTCTGGGCCAGACGCGATGAAGCTCCAGCCCAAGATGGACATACGCTAGAATCTTCCCAGTAAGACACCACCTTGTGGTGCTATGCAGATTACTAAATATGGGTTAAGCAAGATATGAGAGTTAGCCAAGAAGAGACTAGATATAATGGGCCAGGCAGTGTTTAAAAGAATAGAATTTATGTGTTGTTATTTTGGGGCATAAGCCAGCCAGGCGGCCGGGAACCGGGTGGCAGGAATGCAGCCCGCTACTCCATCTACAAGGCAGGAGACTAAAATAAAAAAAAAAAAGGTTGTCTAAAAGTGTCTGGCTAAACCAATGAAGCAAAAATAGAGAGAGAGCCACACTTAAAGTTGTAAAAGGCCAAAAAAAAATGTTTGCTGTAATTTTTTTGTACCTAAATGTTTAAAGGGTCATGTTTATTTCTTAAGAAAATTATGTATGCTTGTTTTTTTTTTAAAAAAAAAATAGCTCTTGGAAATTGTAAGTTTTCTACTTGTAATTTTTCTCTGAGCTCTGGTCATTAGATTCGGGATTGCAAAAATTTGGGTATCTCATTAATGTAAGAAGGTCATTGGTTAAAAAAATAAAGAAACTGCTTGGCTGGCCCTCATAGGTTAAAACATAGGTGGGAGGAGTAAACAGAACAGAATGCTGGGTTGGAAGAG
>NW_004949115.1:155282-171288 GCF_000317375.1 Microtus ochrogaster
GGGAAGAAGGTTGGGAGGAGGGGGAGGGAAAT
Organism: Microtus ochrogaster; assembly: GCF_000317375.1. Taxonomy (NCBI): domain Eukaryota; kingdom Metazoa; phylum Chordata; class Mammalia; order Rodentia; family Cricetidae; genus Microtus; species Microtus ochrogaster. The sequence continues at coordinate 155,315 of NW_004949115.1, forward strand.
GGGAGGCTGGGAGGAGGCGGATACTTCTTTTTCCTTTTCTCAATAAAAATAAAAAATAAAAATAAATAAAAAATAAAAAAATAAGTACAGGGATAAGCCTTATTCAGTCCCCTGTATATGTTTTAAAGCTTAAAACAAATAATAAAGTCTGTCTAATCAGAGATACCTGGACAGACCTAAATACTTCAGAGATCTATGGAATACGGCATTTAAAATAATGTTTAAAAAGCTTGTATCAGACAGAGACTCCCAGATCCTAACAGTGATCTAAGGTCTCCAAAGAAGACTATGGGACACCATGATGTCTCCATTTGGATAATGACGATGCTGACCACTATGTGAGATGACCCCCAGGGCAAACTGCCTGCCAGGACCTGGTCTAGACTGTGGACACACAGTAGGACCTTGGAGAATTGATGCACCACTTTTGCCTAGACAGAATAAGGTCAGTCTTTTCCATGTCCCTCTTCCACAGAAACAAATCACCTTATGGGTCTGGTAAAGCCTGCTGTTCTGATCCTTCTGCCTCCAATGCTATAGAGACCTGGGTATGACTGTATATGGGCTGATCTCTGTCATTTTTATCTTTTATCTGTACTAAAGTATAATTTATTTATCCTTCTAAGATCTCTGCTGTATTAATGGCTAGGCCAGCTATAATATCAGTTTAAGAGCAAAAAGAATATCCACATTCTTCCACAAAACTATAAGCCAGCTTGTTAGCTCATTATATATAAAGGTCTGAGGATACAAAAGTTCAGAAACATTAAGGGTCTACAAAGTAATTTAAGATAGTACTAATAAACAATAAAACAATGACTACATACTGTTTGGGTTACAAGCTCAGGATTCTCTGTGTTTTTGCTGGGACACAAAAGTATGAGTCTATTTTTACTGTTTTATAGATATCTATTATTTGCTATTTCTACAATACGGATTTTAGTATGGGCCTAAAAATTTCAAGTGTATTAACTTCTGTTCCTAGTTTAAATTTGTCTTGACAGGTTTGCCCTTGGTTGTCAGACACAAACAAACATTAATTGCTGACTAAAATGTACTTCAAATGACTGTGGACCGTGGAATTGCTAAAAACTGATGTGGAACTGTTGAGCCTATGTGAATGTTCCCTGGGTCTTCAACAAAGTCCACAAACCAAATGTTCCTGAAATTTTCTCTTTTTGACTAGCATTTCACCTTTGTTAACCCTTGACAAGGATGCCCCAAAGGAAGCAGGTAAAATTGTCAAATAATTCCTGGCTAAATTGCTAAGTCAAAAAAAACATAAAAAAGACTCTGTAATTGTAAGAGACAATTGGGCCAAAGTTAGCAAAACAAGCTCATGATTGAGTTGACCCTTAGGACCAAGAGGAGTGGGGAAATGTAGGACCCTCACTTCTTATTCTCAAAGGGGTGAGAAGAAATTTCCTAGCAGAATGTTTTCCCAGGAAGATAGTGGCCTTCCCCTCTCTCTCCCAAGAGATTATGAGCACAAGAACACTAGGCTCAGCCCAGCCAGCCACCTGGTACGGGCTGATAAAGATGGCCTGACTCAGGAACAGTGCCTTGCTCTATGAAAAAGAAAAAAAAAAGCTGACTTAGCAAAATGGGAGGGAGCAAAAGTCCTTGCACCTGTGCCAAAGCAGCTTCAAAAAGCCTCTCTGTAGTTTTACGCCTTTAAAAGCTTACCCCAAAGAGGAGATACAACTCCTCTCTCTACCTCACTGTAATGGGGACAGTAGACAGGAGTTCCAAACATGTTTGTATTATGCTGATTAAACCTTGCTTATTACTGTCTGGACCTCTCTGGTGGTCTCTCTCTGGGGGTCATAATCTGGGCACAACATTGAGGCAAAGGAGAGGCAATAGAACACAGGTACTGTGAGCACAGAAAGGAGGCTTTTGGAAGTGAAAGGGTACAAGAGGGTGGAGGATGGGACAGTGGAGGCAGGGAAGAGAATCAACAAAAACAAATTATATTTGAAAACACTATAATGAAACCTAATGCTTTGCATGCTAATTTAAAAATTTAACAATAGAAACCAAGAAAGTAGAAATCTCAAGCTATGTAAAAATCCCCAAAATAAAATTAGAATACTTTCTCAGATAAATTAGAAAAAAGTCAAATTCTAGGTGGTGGCATTCAGCACCGGCTGAATGTCAAGGTCAACCAAACGTCTTTGCAGGCCAGGAATCCTTGGATGCTGCTGCCGTGCTCACCTGTAGCTAAGGCCCTGCCTGTCATTGCTGCGCTGTGGACACCAGGGGGCAGCCGACTACATAAATTCTGCCTTCTGGAGTTTTTGGAGTAGCTGATGCTGAGACAAGGAGATAAGAGCCAGCTTTTGGCTTCCAGAGAAATCTATTAGTTTCCAGGAGACTCTTGGCTTTGGGGTACCTAGGAATCGCTGCTCTTGAGTCCCACGGGACTTTGAAGCACTCAGTCGTCAGGCCATTCTGCTGGCAAAAATAACCCAGTTTCTTTTGGCTTTGATTATTATATATCTCATGTCTATCCTTTTTAAAAAAAATATATGTTAAGTGTGTGTATTTGTGTGTGTGCAAGCGCGCGTGAACATGCACGCTCATGCATGGGAGTGAAGGTGCCCAGGGAATCCAGAGGCTGTAATGTCTGTGAGTACAGGTGAATACAGGTGTCCTTGGAGGCCAGAAGGCTTCAGATCCCCTGGAAGCAAAATTACAAATGGTTGTGACCTGCCTGACATGGGTGCTTGGAACTGAATTCGGTTCATTTGCAAAAGCAGTAGGCACTATTAGTTGCTGAGCCAGCTCTCCAGACCCAGTGGAATATTTCTCAAAGCATTTTAGGAGAAAACCAAACAACTCCCTCACAGTCCGTATTGCTCCAGGATAATTGCACCATGGTCTTGATTCCAATAGGGAGCTCTGTATTGTGGTTATGCCTGCAAGAGGACAGAGTGGAACTCAGTGTTTCCAGTTTCAATTATGTCTGATCAATTTAAATTTGATGAGTTCTCTTATCAATCGCATAAGAGGCAGCCAAGATGGAGGTGAGGATAGAGGTCGAGTTGATGATTGAGAAAATACTTTTGCAGTCTGCGTGCTTAGCTCCAATGCACCAGGCATTGCTTTCGGATGGATAACAGGGTCTCTGGGCTTCTCAGACCTACAGAGCCGTCAGTCCAAAACCAAAGAGAAGGGCAAAAGGTGAGCGTGTGAGACTACCTGAACAAACAGAGTGGCATTTGGGTTTGCTAATTTCCAGATGGTGGTGCACAGCTGCATTATCTTATAGCAGTAGACTGAGATAGGGGTGGCATCCTGAGCCCATGTGTGAAGACAGTTAGGAGTCATAGGGCAAAAGGGAATGGTAAGAAGATCCTTAAGCATAGCTGAGGGAAGGAGATCAGGGACATGGGCATCCAGGACCCCCAGCTGGGTTCTTTTGTACTTTGGTTTCTCTGCAGAGTCTGAGGCCAATTTATAGAGCCATGTTGAGGGGAAGAGCAGCGAGGCACTCTGTGCTCCTCTAGCCTGAAAGATGGTCTCAGTTCTGATTTATAGTGCTGGGTTGTCCCTCCAAGATGCTCTGCAATTCTAGTGAGAATAAATGTACTGGGGAGGGCAGCTTGGCTCTGTTTTATTATTATCCAACATTGGCTTTTTATAATGCTAAGGTCTCCTGGAAACCAAGTATGGCTGTACACCTCACACGAGGCCTGATTTTCCAACAGAAGGCAGCATTTGCTGGGCATACTTCTCTCTTCTGGAACAAGGCTACTGACAATTTGAGGGAACTTAACAGGAGAGGGCTATGGGCTGGAAAATGGGTGTATGACCCGTCTGGAAGGATTGTAGGTATACAGTGAGATTCATTCATGTCATTATTAATGTCAATTGATTTGCCAATTATTAATGGGTTAGTTTTTGTGTTGCTCCTATTTCAACTTTTGTCACAGTGTCAAGGAATATCTTGGGACTTGGCTTTTACTAATTTTCCTCCCCAATTGAGTATCATGAAAACTTGTAGAAGGACTAAAGAGGCTGGTGGGTACTTCCTGTTTTCCCCTGCAAAGAACCTTAGGTAAAGAGTGAATGGTTTCATAATGAAGCTCATTTTGTTGAGCTTTTCTTTTCTGTGATGTTGAAAACACCGGCCAATCTCCTCAAAATGGCTTATCTCAACATGGCTTTATCTTTCTTCCCCTTTCCACAGGGGCCTCTTCAATTTCCCTTAAGGGTAGCTGTCTCGCTTCCTCTTAGAAGTCCTCACCCCACCAGGAACTGTATTTACTTCAGTGATCAACTATGAATAAGGAAACCACCCAGTACTCTTCAGCCCTCTTCATCAGAGAGAGACTCAAACAAACCTATGCCCACCATCTCCCATCAATGTCATAAGGCCCTATGTCTGTAAGTATGTGAACCCTTGGAGAGAGTTTCTCTGAGACTAGGTTCCCATTTTAGCTCAAGAAAACCCAGACACTCAACTGATAACACAAGTAGTAAGAAAGAGATGTACTATCTGGAGTCCTTTGACTCCAGCCCTGCTCCTTATAGGCTCATGGACTTAGGGACAAAGGGGCAACAGCATCTGATTCTCAGTTATTATGGTCACAATGGTGGAAATGCCAGATTCTGACAGTTCAGGCTGTGTGTGGTGAGGAGGTGGGGGATGGGGTGGAGCATGTATATCATATAAAACTGATCATCTGAGCCATCTGAGAGGTATAGTCTAGTGGAATTGTGTATCCACAATGTCATTTAACTGTCACAACGTTTTGTCCTTTAGAGTTTGTTATCTTCCCAAACAGAAACCTGCTATTGTCAATTGGTTTTGAATTCAGGTTCTGAGTCTTAGAAGCTCAGAAAAGCTGCATACATTCCTTAGTCTTTTAGGGCCTCAATTTCCCTTATTTCTAAGATAAAGATAATAAGAGGGAATAGTTGGTAGGATTGTATGAATATAATGATATTTATTAATGTTAGTTACTAATGCCACGCAAGTGCTCAATGGATTAACAGGTTAGTTTTTGTATTGCTGTGACCAGCACATCTGGCAGAAACTATGGCAGGAGGAAAGGTGGATTTTAGATTATGGTTTTGACTTTGAGTCCTTTGATTCCAGGCCCATAGTGAGACAGAACATGGGGGGAGGGGTGTCAGAACACACAGGAAGCACAGCAAATAAGGAAGGGAACTGGGTACCAAGTCCAGTCTTGAAAATGATATTCCCAGTGGTCTATATCCCCTAGTTAGGCCCATTCCCTGAAGTTTCCGCATAAAACCTCCTAAAATAGCACCAGCTAGGGATGAAATATTCTACACATGAGTCTGGGGGTGGCATTCAACCCATAACACATCAAGCATATTTTCATAACACATCAACACACATTTTCCATGTGTGTTGAGCTTCTACTCCATGTTGTGTGGCACCAAGCCTCAAGGGACAGCTGGTTTGACCTCAGAGCTTGCATGTGTGATGCTCTGAAAAGTCAGAAGGATGAGAATGTCCAATGCCTCCCATAAAACATTCCCTCAGTGAACACTGGCTATCTCATCCTCAACATTGTTACTGTCAAATTGAATTGGAAATTCATGCCTTGTGGGCATCTTTGGTAACACTGGTCTCCATTTATATAGGGAATATTACAAATAATGACAACTTTTCTCCCCCTCTAGGGATAAGAAAGAGACAGAGAAACTCATTGGTGTATACATGAATAAGCACATCTGCCCACCACCTAGAAACCATTACTCTGTATGTATGTCTGCATGATGTCTGCCTTCTGTCATTTGTTTCTCATGGTAGGCCCAGGGCTAACAGCACCAGGATGACAAAAGCAGCTTGGAAGGTCTGAGAAAGTGGCAGGGAAATCTCTTTCAGCCACTGCTTTCCAAGGCTACTCACCATCACTGCCAGCATCCTTCCTGGTGTAAGTAGGCCAAAAGGGAGAAAGAAGAAACAGGATGCTATTCTACTTTGCCTGTCCTGCTACTTCTGGAGTGCCTGCACCTCACTTCCCCCTTTACAATGCTACCTTCTTACTTCAGCTGGCCAGGGGTACAGAAGACAAGAGTGGGCACAATGGGACATAATGGAATATGGCTATGGTCCCTATTTCCTGCTTATTTTCCAGGCCCCATTAGGGCTTCTACCAATCCACAGACAATTCGATATCTCAGCAACCTCTCCTCAGTAATTTATAGCCTTAGTATACTGGGCTCCCTATCTTTACCCCCACCCTGCCCCATTTGAAGAGGCATGGTTCAGTTTTAAGCACTACCAACAAGTTGTCTCTGTTTCAGACATCAAAGAGGGATATTTCAAAGTTTGAATACTCCTGTCCAGGAGGAAGGACAGACACCACTGCTAGATGACAACACATTCTGACATCTGTGCTTTCTTTTTTTTTCTTTTTTTTAATTTATTTATTTATTGAGGATTTCCGCCTCCTCCCTGCCACTGCCCCCCACCTCCCCCCCAAAAAAGAGGAACATGGGATGTGCTTTCTTCAGCTGTTGTTTATCATCAAATCGCTCTGTCCCATTTCCTGCCACTATCAATCTTATTTTCCTGCCACTGTTCATCTCTCATTAAATAACTTTGTCAAAGCTCTCCCTGGCAAGGCCAGCTTCCTTGTTGTGGTCATCAGTCTTCTCAGTGTGACCCTCTGCAGATGGCATTTCATGGTCATTCACAATAACAGCTGAACTCCTCACACAAGTGACTTTCTGAAAGGAGAAGTCACTTATGGCTGATACTGCTAGTCTTTGTTGTGCCTTCACCTAGACTCAATTACTCAATCCAAATTGATAGCATTTTCTAAAAACAAAAACAAGGGTAGCTTTTGTGAGTGTTGATACATGGACCCAAAACACCATGAGAAACAGTGATTATGTTTATGGGGAAATGCAGACAAGCTTGAACAATGGATTTCCACATGCACACCTTATTTATAAATGGGCATGACAGACTGATAAAAGAACCAAATGCAGTTGAGCAGGGGACCACTTGCAGATTGGGATGTCCACCAGTAGATGGCAGCATGCACAACAGTGAAAGAACCAAATCTGGACATTATCTCCTTCAGTAGGGGACAGGATTCTGTGATAACGTGTTGTAAGTAGAGGGTCCCTTGTTTGTCCTGGCCACCTCACTAGCTAACACATGAAATGATTACACAGAAACTGTATTCATTAAAACACTGCATGGCCCATTAGCTCTAGTTTCTTATTGGCTAATTCTTACATCTTAATTTAACACATTTCTATTAATCTGTGTATCGCCATGTAACTGTGGCTTACCGGCAAGATTCTTACCAGCATCTGTGTCAGGCAGAAGATCCATGGTGTCTTTCACTCTGCCCTTCTTCCCAGCATTCATTTTTGTCTTCTCCACCTAACTAAATTCTTCCCTATCAGGCCCAAAAAAGTTTCTTTATTCATATAACAAAGGAAAGCAACACATGAGCTGAAGAGCCTCCTACACCATTTCCCCTTTTCCTGTTTAAACAAAAAGGAAGGCTTTAACTTTAACATAATAAAATTACATATAACAAAACAGGTATCAAGCAAGAATTACAGTAACAATATTTATATCTACTTTATCTTTTACCATAACTAAGGAGAACTATAATTATAAATTCTTCAAATCCACCAAAGAATCCAAAGGATATAATATTACCTAAGTAAACAGGAAATGCATTGTAAGCAACTTCCAAAACTCTAAAATTGACAAAGACATCTTGCTGCCTAGACAATCACCCAAAGTTCTTCTGTACTGTTGGGACAGCCATCTTCAGCCTATAGATGCATAATATCCAGCAAACTTTTCCATGAAACAGGAAAATTCAAAGACAGTTCAGTCACTTTCTTCTGTATCCTACAGAATATCTCACAGACACTTTCATGAAGAAGGAACCACGAAAGATCATACCACTTGTAAGCAAGTTCAGCAGTCATCTCTCTGTAGATTCTTCATGTCCAGTTTGTGCAACAGTCCAGGCAAGAGCAGTTTCTTGCCCAAATGGCTAACCAACTTCATAAAGAGACTCTTCGATGCCCATCTTCCTCAGGAAGTAGCTTGATGCTGCCAGGAGCAGACGTGTCTCATTGTCATGAAAAGCCCTAATTGTTAAAATATTTTAAATGCCATATTCTGTAGTCTTTGAAAGATATAAAGAATGTCTATCTATCTGAAATATATCTATGCACATCTAGAAAATCATGACTACAAAGTTGACTATTGTAGATGATTATCTATTAACTTATATTTCCTAATTATACATTTTTAAATGAGCTACACAATCACAATACCTTAATCAAGATCAGAAATACATATACATATAACAAAGTTGACCTTGAATACATATCAATAAAGTAAGATCCATACCAATGCAAATTATTCATATCCTTATAATATCCCCCTTTAAATGTAAACAATTATAAACAATATTTGGGACTATGGGCACAGTTTTTTCTCTCCAAACTGCTTCCTACTATATGTGGGCACTGTAAATCAGGTCTTTCATGTTGTATCCTGTGTGCTAGGTTTATCTCAGTCAGTAGTTGAGCAAAGTGATATTTTGAGGAGGTTCACAGCACTTTTCATGAGGCATGGTCTATCATGCCATATTGGTCTAGAAGCAGGTTCTCATCTTCTGTGAAAAAAAAAGACAAACCTCTTTTCCAAAGCACCATATCCTTAGACCCACATCTTGAAGTCAAGATATATTTATAATATATATGTTGGTTTAGCTTAGTACCACGTACAGTGAAATGTCACCCTGTACTTAACTCCTTTAGAGTCAAAAAATTTAAAGAAAACATGAAATATACAGAATCCAGACTCTCTGTGAATTATCTATTTTTATGTGGCTTATTTTGATTTACTTCTTTTTTTAAAGATTTATTTATTAATTTATTGTGCATACAACATTATGCCTCCATGTATGCCCACACACCAGGAGTGGGTTCCAGATCTCATTACAGATGGTTACGAGCCACCATGTGGTTTCTGTGAATTGAACTCATGACCTCTGGAAGTGCAGCCAGTGCCCTTAACCACCAAGCCATCTCTCCAGCCCTCTCTTTACTTCTTTTAATTTATGCCATCTGTACAATGTCTCTTTAAAGATTTTACCTCCCTTTTTTTAAGCATCCCCTTTATTTTATGACTCTCTACACTTTTTCTTTTCTCTCCCAAGCCTACGTATGTCTATCTAACACTATGACCCATTTAGAGGTCATTTATGTCTGAATCTGTCCTATTGTGTATCTGTAATTCTTTACTGTCCAGGAGCACTTCTTAAAATGCTAAATGCTTCATAAAAACTTAAGTTGTGCCATTAGTAGGGGTAACATAGTAACATCTGTTTGCCTGACCAGTCTAAAACTTAAGCTGTGCTGTTATTATGGTAAATAGGGTAGCTCCTGCCTGCTAGCTGCACAGTCTAGCATGGCAGAGCTGCTAGAGCCTCTGAGAGCCAAGCACAGTCCCTCTTTAAGGCACAAAGCTGGTCAATATTGCCATCAAGCAAGCTGCAGCAATCTACACACAATCCCCATCCAAATGCACTGTCTCCCACAAGAGACAGAGGTCACACTAGTAGCATAGCCCAAAAAGCTGGCATTTTAAAATGGCCACTTTTTCCTGCTGCAGCTGCTGAGTCAGGAAATTCTCTCTGTGTCACCCTGCCAGCAAACAGCAAAAAGCTGTGCTAAACTCTGTATTTGTGTCTAGAATTCCTTTTCAAGCCCTCTCAGATTTAACGTGGAGATAGTTGACCACGTTGAAGGCGCCAATTGTAGTTCTAGAAGACAAGATTTCCTCTCCTAGCAGAGTTTATCCTTAGGGTTAGGGACATCATTTAGGGGTTGATTATAATTGGTATACGTTTGAGGGTTTGGGAAAATTTTATAAACTCAGGTATCATTTTGAAGAAAAAAGTGGGGAATCTGGATGATTGGAAAATAGATTGGTTTGTTAGTTATTATTTATAGACATTTACATTGGTATAGATTCTTGTATATTGATACAAAGTTAAATATTATTGAATATTACATGTATACATGATTCTACCTCTGTTTAAAACATTTTTATATATTGATATATATTTACAATATTGCAGTGTACATTTCTACCTCTGATCAAGATACTTATACATTGTTTACATTTGAAGATCATTGTCCTCATTTATTTCACAGTTGTTTATTGTCTTAGTCTTTAAGTTATGTAGGTATTAAGAATTATAGATCAGTCGTCATCTATGTTGTCTTACTTATAGTTAGACTAATGTGGTTCTTTAGATACCTAGAGATTATATTTTGCATAGATTGATAATCTTCAGCCACTTCGAAGAACTATAGAAAATGGCATTTAAATAAGTTAGAGTTCTGTTGAAGTGAGACAAAATTGCTCCTGGCAGCACCAATCTTTTCCCAAGAAAATGTTGAGCACCCAAGACATTCTACCTAGAGCTGGTTTTCTTCTTGGCAGATCTGGCCTTTGGGCAAACAAATGCCCATACCTCAACCACTGACAAAAATACATACTATCTGTATATGAATAAAAAAGGACTGTCAAATCCTGCCAAGACAGAGTAAGATTGTTTTGAAAAGTTTCTTGCCTTTGAAAATGGTCTGTCAGTCATTTTATGCCTTAGCCAAAGTTGGTTGCTTTAAAGTTGCAAGTGACACTTTGGGTGATTTCCCAGGTAACCAGTTTTCTCTGTCATTTGTTGCACATTTTGGAAGTTGCTTGATTGCACTTCCTGCTTACTCTACTAATATTGTTTCCCTAGTCAGATTTTCGATGGGGTTGAAGTTTAGATTGTCATGGTTACCTTCCACATGATTTAGCCAAGCTTAATTCTGAGGCAAGATTTAGACTCCTTGAAATAGAATGTTTAATAAAACTTTCGTTGTGTGTTCTTTGATTAATATTGCTTATATTGTTTGTGATTTTATATTAGGTACCTGCTCCTATTATATATAGTTGTATTGGGTTTGGATTGATCTTGTTTAGACAAAAGTGGGAGGTGATGGGAGAACTCTGTTAACCAATAACCTTTAAGAAGTGGAAGCTGGTTAAGACGTGGCTACCTGGAGCCCAGGAAGAAAAACTGGGAAGGACCAGGAGCTCACTCTCTCTGGGTGATTCCCATGGAACACAGCAGAACTCAGACTTCCCATTCTTGTGGCGTGAGTTTCCCCTTATAACAATTAAAAATATAGTTGTTTATCTTTAAGCTGGACTGGTTATTTCCTGAATCTAGCAAACAGTTACAGTGACAGACATGAGACTTCATATCAATTTTGCAGAAATTCAAAAATGGGCATGAGGCGGCTGAGTAATAAAACATACAACATTTCCTCGTACACATTCCATTCCATTTAATGGGATCCAAGCAACATCATTCTTTATGTACGAATGATGTTAAAATGACACAGGGGCCAGCAAAACTGCTGAGCAGGTCAAAGCCCCTGTTTCTAGGCCTACTCACCCAAGTTTCATCCCCAGAACACACTTGGTGGAAAGAGAGAACTGGAAACAGGTCCCATGTTGTCCTCTGACCTCCAACATGTACACTCACACTCACTCACTCACATTCATTCACACACACTCATACTCACACACATACAGTCACACTCACACTAAATAAATCTGTAATCATTTTTAAATGATATGAAATTCCAAATAGTATATTGTAACTTATTTTTGTGCAAGGATTCTAGTTTGATAAGATTCTCAAAGACCTTTTCAATGAGAAGAGAATTGAAAAGATTGGTAATTTAACATTTGTAATTAAATATAACCAGCATCTAAAAAGTAGGGATGCTATACCTAACACACTCAAGTTATTAAAAACTCCGGATTCTACAGCACTACTGCCAGCTATGTAGATGCATTTTTAATTGTTCTTTCGATGCATGTTTTATGTGTCAATAGCATCTCTCATAACACTGATATAAGAAAGGAAAACTACTCTATGTTCTAACCTCACCTCCCTGGGGTCTTCTGAGATCCCATGCACAATTTTGTACTTTCATTGCTGTGTATCCATAAAAAGCATATACTGCTCTTCAATGTCTAATAAATGGTGATGTTTTGTTCCATGGTCTTTTGTATTTTATGCTAGAAAAATGGCTTACACCAGAACATAAGTGACTGTGAGCATTCTATCTACTCTTCTATGTGTTTATAGCTGAAATTAATTTTCCTGTTGAGTTTTTTTTTTTTTTTTTTTGGTTTTTCGAGACAGGGTTACTCTGTGGCTTTGGAGCCTGTTCTGGAACTAGCTCTGTAGACTAGGTTGGTCTCGAACTCACAGAGATCCTCCTGCCTCTGCATCCCGAGTGCTGGGATTAAAGGCGTGCGCCACCATCGCCCAGCTCCTGTTGAGTTTTGAAACTATTTCCTTTAGCCATAAATCAAGGACATTGAGCTTATAATTCGCAATTCTAGAGAAGCTAAATAAGAAGGTGAATCCAGAGACAAACATATAGGCATCCTCCTGAATATTAACCTTCATCAGGCGATGAAAGGAGACAGAGACCCACATTGGAGCACCGGACAGAAATCTCAAGGTCCAAATCAGGAGCAGAAGGAGGGGGAGCACGAGCAAGGAACTCAGGACCACGAGGGGTACACCCACACACTGAGACAATGAGGATGCTCTATCCGGAATTCACCAAGGCCAGCTGGCTTGGGTCTGAAAAAAGCATGGGATAAAACCAGACTTGCTGAACATAGCAGACAATGAGGACTACTGAGAACTCAAGAACAATGGCACTGGGTTTTGATCCTACTGCACGTACTGGCTTTGGGGGAGCCTAGGCGGTTTGAATGTTCACCTTACTATACCTGGATGGAGGTGGGCGGTCCTTGGACTTCCCACAGGTCAGGGAACCCTGATTGCTCTTCAAGCTGATGAGGGAGAGGGACTTGATCGGATGAGGGGGAGGGAAATGGGAGGCGATGGCGAGGAGGAGGCAGAAATCCTTAATAAATAAATAAATTAAAAAAAAGAAAAGAAAAACTAACAAACAAAAAGAAAAAAAAGAAACTATTTCCTTGGCGTTTTAGAAGAGGTCATTAGATTCGGGAGAGTTGCCAACCTACAGGAATCTCAAGTCCCCACCACTTCCCCCTGTCAAGCTTCTACTATTCATCCAAGACTGTACCAAGAAAATGTTGGTTTACAGTCTTAAGATGGTCAACCAACAATTCCCAATAACAGGTTTTGAAAAGCATCTACGGAATGCAGTTATCAGGAAAAATATGATGCATATGAAATGTGAATAAGTTCTATCAGATCCAGGTTTCTTTCTCTGTCCCCCTTTGTTTGTTTGTTTTTCTTGTTGTTACTTTATTTTAAGCCTCTTCTCTCAAAGAGGGACACATGAAGACAAATTGATGACAGGAGTTAAGACAACACTGTACACACATTCACATTCTTTTATTACTGAACAGACAAAACCTCTCTGACCCATGCCCCCTCTCCTTTATCTCAACATGTGGACTTTAGTTAAATGACCATTCTTTTCAGAGCCAAAACCAAACTATCACGCATTTGTGTATCATTTCAGAAAGAAGCATAATGACTTATGAAGAGTCCAGGTTAAAAATATGTGGGTATGTAATCAAATATTGAAAATCCATAGCCGGGCAGTGGCACATACCTTTAATCCCAACACTCGGGAGGCAGAGGCAGGTGCTTTTTTGAGTTAAAGTCCAGCCTGGTCTACAGTGTGAGTTCCATGACAGTTGGGGCTACACGGAGAAACCCTTTTCTTGATAAACAAAAGAAAACATAACAAAATCCAGTCGTTGTGAAGAGCACTTCAGTGGAGAAAGGCTCAATTTACACTTCTGCAAAGGGGAGCATCACAAGTCCCATTTTCCTCAATGGGTTTTTAGTTCCTTTACCAAGCTTGTCTACTGCAATTACATGGAGTTGTGACCAGATTCCTATGGGACTGGCTGAAGCTTCCAGTTCCTATGGTGAACATGGGGGCACTGGGAAGGAACTGAAAAGTGAAAGTCAACCTTTGCCACACAACCTTTGCTACAGCCTCTTTCTGCTAGATTGTAGCTGGGCTACTAGTTTGCTTATCCCAAAGAGTAAGTAGGTGAACAAAAGATAATAAAATAGCCATTAGTATACTTTGGTATAAATGTTGAAGTCAGGGAGAAAAAAGAACCTTTTTTCTTTTTTTTTTTCTTTTTTTTTTGCAGAGTTTCATACTGATTTTTTACTATCTGGTAATCAGTGTCCTAGGGGTTAAGAATGTAACAGTAACCAAGACTGGTAAGGTCCCTTTCTTTGGGGAGTTTATCTTCTGAAGGAGAGAAGCAAATCTGCAAGCTAACAAAGTAGACACTGGTTAGTGACATGCAGGAACTAAAAAGGAATAAATCAATAGAGACGGAGGGTGGATGTAGATGATTATCAAGGCACAATTAGGGAAGGTGTCTCAGATGCAGTAGCCTCTGACTCAAGTCCTAAGCAATAGTGACTCAATATGACTGGGCAATGTAAACCCTGAATATATTTCCAAGAGAAATGAAAAAACCTATTTTCACACACACACAAAAACACATGTTTATGAGTGTTCAGAGCAGCATTATTCAAAATATCCAAAAAAGAAGGTGAAAATAAATAAACAATATATGGTATATACATTCATGGAGCATTATATTCAACCACAAAGAAGGAATGATGCTCCAATAGGGAATGGATGAATTTCAAAACTATAATGGTAATTGAAATAAGCCAGTCACAAATAAGCCAGCCACACAGACCTCATTTTATATAATTCAAAATTCTAAGATTTATTTATTTTACTTTACATATAAAAGTGTCTTTGCCTGCATGCATGTACAAACAGCACATGTGTTCCTGGTGTCCATGGGGACCAGAAAGGATTGGATCCAGTGGCTGTAGCTGCATGTAGGTGCTAGAAACTAAACCTGAGTCCTTCCAAGAACAGGGAGCTCTAAGGATTTGGAAGGAAAGGGTTTTATAATGAATGCTGAGCCACAAGCTGGCCAAATCTTTCCAGGCAACAACACTAAAAAGCTCTAGATTGTTAACTTAATAAGGTCACAATAATGTATTTTTCTCCTATATGCATTCCAGGTCTATAAAAGCTTTAGTTTCTAAAATTGCTTTTTAAGTTAATGACAGTTTCTAGGTGCAATTGACTTCTGGCTAAGAAGCAATGTAAGAACTCAATTCACTATTGTGTTAGTTGAGCCAGATTATGCAGTTTCTCATTAAACTACTTGGAAGGTGGTCACCTTTCATTCAGGTGCTGTTTATGTAAGAGAACTTAAAGGAGGCCCTGCATGTTCAGTATGTTTACGAAATGTGCCCCATAACTTTTCCTTCAAGCCTGATTTCTCTAGTGTTCCTGTAATAATAAACAGCACTCCCACCCATCAACGTACTTACAAACTTTCTCCCATATTCCCCTCCCTTAATCAGTTACTAAATCTTGTCACCTACATTTCTAAGTACCTTTCGCCTGTGCCTAGCTGTCTATTCATGTTCAGCCCCATTGCCACCTCATAGACTCAGGCCTCTCTTTCATATGGAATTTTGCAATAGTAACCTGGGAAGTAAATTCCTCTCCAAGTTATTCTTCCTGCTACTAATCTGATTTTTTTACACTTACATATGTATGTCTAAGTGAATGTCTGTGTATGCACACATACACACATACAATTTGTAGCGTGTGTGTGGAGGTCAGAGGACAATGTGCAGGAGTTGGTTCTTTCTTTCAAGCATGTGCTATGGGATTCCTTTTCTGTTGACTGAGTTTTCTGTTCCACCCAGTCCTGTAGTTGTTCAGTCCCAAAGAAAACACACAGAGGTCTACATTAATTATAAACTGATTGGCCTATGAGTTCGGGCTTCTTTTTTTTTAAATTTATTTATTTATTAAAGATTACTGTCTCTTCCCCGCCACCGCCTCCCATTTCCCCC
>NW_004949115.1:171977-180423 GCF_000317375.1 Microtus ochrogaster
CTGACTGGGAGAAGATCTTCACCAACCCCGCAACTGACAAAGGTCTGATCTCCAAAATATATAAAGATCTCAAGAAACTAGATCGTAAAAGGCTAATCAACCCAATTATAAAATGGGGCATTGAGCTGAACAGAGAATTCTCAACAGAAGAAGTTCAAATGGCCAAAAGACACTTAGGGTCATGCTCAACTTCCTTAGCGATCAGAGAAATTCAAATCAAGACAACTTTAAGATACCATCTTACACCTGTCAGAGTTCGGGCTTCTTATTAACTCTTATAATTTATATTAGAACATAATTTTTGTCTGTTTTAGATATGTGGCTTGGTACCTTTTTCAGCAAGGCAGTCACATCTTGCTTGCTCCCTGTCTGGCTTCCTCTATGTCTTGGTGATGACTGCAGGCTGACTCTTCCCTCTTCCTAGAATTCTCAATACCCACCTCTATCTATGTCCTGCCAGGTTGTCCCGCTTATACTCCTTACCTGGCTACTAGCCACTCAGCGCTTATTTAAAATACAAGTGACAGGGTACAGAACATAGTCCTACAGCACTTTTGACATGTAGTATAAACTAAAACTTGGGAACAAGTATTAGAACCTGAGACAGTCATCACAACTGCAATACACCCGCCACTGTTTGCCTCACAACTCCAAGAAGGACCTTGCATCACAACCTTCTGCCCTGCCTCTTCTCCGAGGGACTACTATTTCTCTCATCCTGAGTCTGCCAAGGACTCTCTGATCCATTCCAGCCAGCTGAATGTGAAATTCACCTCTCAAACCAAATACTATTCAACTGGACAATGGACTATGACATAAATAAAATTCCTGTAACACACGTAGATCCCAGAGATCCAACTCAGAAAATAAGGCCTGGCAGCAAGTGTTTTTCCCTACTGAGCAAGATGATGCTACTGGATACTTCTAATACAAATATCTGCAAAATGTCTCCTGCAAAAAGTTTTCATGGGCTTCTTGGAGCTTGATATGTAAATTCCAAGAAAATAATACTGCAAATACAGGCTTCTGTTTCATTTGGCTTGATTTGGTTTTCCATGACAGTGTTCTTTTTTTTATTTTATTTATTTATATTTTTTTTGGTTTGTTTTTTCAAGACAGGGTTTCTCTGTGGTTTTAGAGCCTGTCCTGGAACTAGCGCTGTAGACCAGGCTGGTCTCGAACTCACAGAGATCAGCCTGCCTCTGCCTCCCGAGTGCTGGGATTAAAGGCATGCGCCACCATCGCCTGGCCCATGACAGTGTTCTGCACAGCTCTGGTTGTTCTGGAGCTCACTCAGTAGACCAAACTGTGAGCTCAGAGATTTCACCTGCTTATGCCTCCCAAGTGCTGGGATTGAAAGTATGTGCCATCACTCCAGGCAAGGCTTCTGTTTTTGTCTTCAGCTTACTTTTGCAACATAACTTCCAATTATTTCCCTATATTTTAGGAGGTGTTACTTCCAGAAACCCTTCTGTGGTGCTTTGAATCAGATATTTGTCCTGGAGGCTCATGTCTGTGAACACTTGTTCCCCAGTTGGTAGTGCTGCTTGGGAAGGTTATGGAACCCTTAGGAGGAAGAATCATGCTGGAGGAATTACATCAGTAGGAATGGGCTTTGAGCGTTTAGAGCCTTACTCCACTTCCAGTTTGTTCTCCTTGCTTCAAGTTCAAGTCTCTTGTTGAAGGTATAATCTCTTAGCATCCTTCTTCTGCCACCATGCCATTGCCCTCCCACTTTTATGGACTGATTCTCTCTCTCTCTCTCTCTCTCTCTCTCTCTCTCTCTCTCTCTCTCTCCCTTCCTCTCTCTTTCTCTCTAACTGTAAATAAAACTAAATTTCTCCATAAGTCCTTTCTGGTAGTGCTATTCTATCACAGCAACAAAAAGTAGCAAGTACAATCCTATGTCAGAAGTTCTGTTTTCACTAACTTTATAGATACTGTTTTTCTGCCAAAAATAATGATCCCTTTTCTGTTCCTTTCCCAGTGTGTAGTTTGAATATAATTGGCTCCCATAAGCTCATTGGAAGTGGCACTAATAGGAGGTGAAGCTTAGATGGAGTAGGTGTAGCATTGTTGGAGGAAGTATGTCTCTGTGGAGGCAGAAATTGCGGTCTCCTATTTGCTCAAGCCATGCCCAGTGTCTCAGTTCACTTCCTGTTGCCTGTGGATCAGATGTAGAATTCTCAGCTACTTCTCCAGTGCCATGTCTGCCTGCACCCTGCCATGTCCCACTATGATGATAATGGACTGAACCTCTGAACTGTAAGCCACCCAATTAACTGTTTTCTATGTAAGAGTTGCCATGGTCATGGTGTCTCTTCACAGCAGTAGACACTTTAACTAAGACACACAGTATCCCTCTGAATCCCTATCCTGTCTCAAAATCAAGCTCAAATGTCTTTTTCCTGAACCCAAGATCCATTCCCTACACCTGCGAGAAAGCACATGTTTAATAGCTTGAATAGCCATGAATGCTTAAATGTGTGAGTAGATCATATGGACCAAGGCTGGGTAATTTAGACCTATAACAACAATTGCAAGGCTCTTAAGGATGTAAGAATTTGAATCTATAAGATTAGATGAGGGACGGAAGGGACAGTAAGTTAGAAAATAAAGACCTGAACTAAAAAGCAGGTTTGTGGTATCCTTTTTTGTTATTATTTCTTGTTTCTTGTGCAGTGGTAGGGATGAAATTCAGGTCTTCATATGGGTTAGGTACATGTTCTACCACTGTGTGATAACCCCATCCAATATGTCTATGCTTTTTAAACTTAAATTAAATTTAATTTTAAATTATGCATGTGTATTTTGCCTCCTTGCATGTATGTGCACAATTTGTGTGCCTAACACCCAAGCAGTCCAGAAGAGGACATCAATTCCCCTGGAACTGGAGTTCAAGACAGGTGTTGTGTAAAGTGGCCCTCAGGTCCTCTGTTAGAGTACCAATATGTTTAACTTCTGAGCCATCTCTCCAGCCCCTAGGATGTCTAGTTAAAAAAATGTTTCATTAGCATATATTCTTTGAATAAAGCGACAGATTTCATAATGATACTTTTGTTCAACTTGTCACATATTTTGACCACATTTACTCTCCATTACTCTCTTCCCTCCTCTCCCCATTCTGTTAGTCTATTCTACGCTTCCTAAAATTTTCATTTGATTTTTTTTCTTTTTACCATTCACATCTATCCAGGATCCATAAATGTTTTGGTTTAATAACAGAGAGGGAAATAAAGAAAAACAATATCTTTTTATATATATTATTGTTATTGAGCTTTATATGTTCTTCTTCGTATGTTGAGCCCAGTTTTGATCTCTAATTTAGTGTGTTCAACTTGGGGTACCTGTAGAAACCAGGACTCTATAAAGAAACTACTCAGAGATAGCCCTTTAAGAGAGTGAGAGGTTAGTAAAAGGTAGTGAATATGGGGAAAATACTGGCGTGACTTGAATGAAAATGGCCTCCAAAGGCTCACATATTTTAGAACTTTGCCCCCAGTTGGTGGAACTATTTGTGGGGAGGATTAGAAGATGTGGGTTTGCTGTAGGAGTGACGTCATTGGGGATAGCCTCTGAGGTTTCAAAAGCCCACACAAAGTCCAATCGTGCTGTCTCTATCTCTCTCTGCCTACAGATCAGAATATAAGCTCTCAACTACAAGCACCCTGCCTGCCGACCGCTGCCATGCTTCCCGCCATGATGTTCACAGACTCTAAGTCTATGAAACTGTAATCTCCCAATAAGCTCTTTCTTCTGTAAATTGACTTAGTCATGGTGTTTCGTTATAGCAATTGAAAAGTAAATAGTGCAGGGCAGGAAGCAGGGAGAGCTTGTACATAGGAAAGAAAGATGGGAAGGAAGAGTTAGCCAAAATGAGGAGTATGAAAACAGAATATGGAACCACACTATTTTGTAACCAAATTAAAGATAGGAAATTTATAAAGTTTAAATATATTTTAGGGCTGGAGAGATGACTCAGCTGTTTAGTGTATACTGCTCTTGCAGAGGACCAAATTCCATTCCAAGCAGCCATATCAGGTGGCTCACAACCACCTGTAACTTCAGCTGCAGGGAAATCAAATGCTTTTCAAGGTTGTGGGCACCTGCTCCCCCTCTCTCTCTCCTTCTCTTCCTCTTCCTCTCTCTCTCCTTCTCTTCCTCTTCCTCTCTTCCTCCTTCTCGTGTGTATGTGTGTGTGTGAAAGAGAGAGAGAGAGACACAGAGAGAGAGAGACAGAGAGAGTAATTAAAAATAAAATAAATCTTTTTAAAAAACTGAGGAGATGTACTTTACTTGATACATAGCTGTAAGGAATTGCTTCTAGAAGCCAGGGATTACTCACCACATCTGCAGTGTAAGGGGTAGGGCATCTTCTGATAAATTATTGCTCAGTGAAGTCTTAGAGTGCTGCCCTCATAACTAAACACCTCATGCCACTCTTCTAAGTTGCCCTCTGGAACTAGTTGATAAGAACAGCAGCTGTGGCTAGCTAAAATAGGTCTGCATAAGAACTATCCACAGGGAACACATGGGTGTGTAGTGATATTTCATTTGTATTTGAATAAATAAAGTTTTCCTGATGATCAGAGAGTAAAACAGCCCCCTAGACAGCCTTACAGACCAGGCAGTAGTAGTACACATCTTTAATCCCAGTACCAACACTAGCTTGCCATAGAAACCTGGCAGTAGCGGTGCATGCCTTTAATCCCAGACGTAAAGAGGACTGTAAGATGGAATGACACAGCTCTCAGATACAGTCTCATTCTGAGGATTCCAGGAGTCCATTTGGACTGAGGTAGAGGTAAGAACCAGTGGCTGGCTGTTTTGCTTTTCTGGTCTTCAGGTTGAACCACACCATCTGTCTCTGGGATTTTATTAATCATGTTACATGGGTGGAAGAGGAGCTCTAGCAATCCTATTTCTCACTGATAGACCAGCTGCTACTAGGAGATGGAGAATTGTTACTTTAGTTATGTACCCACTAATGACCCCACTAGGCTCCAATGAATACTACTAATTCACTGGTCACACATATGACCATGGTTAACCTAAATGGGTCACAAAATCATACCAAAAATCACAATTCTGGAAAAGAAACTGAGAGTGATGAAGAAGGCTGACAGGGACAGGAGGGAGGTTTTAAAAACTTAAGAGTGCATGGGAGAGAATGATCAGTACATATTGCCTATATGTATGAAATTATCAAATACAAAATTAATAAAAATTAAACAATACCACTAACAAAGCCAAGACAGGGACTGGGATATAGCTCAGTTGTTAGTAAGCTTGCCTACCATATAGGAAGCCCCATTCCATCCCCAGCATTGCCTAAATACCAGACACAGTGTCAAATGCTGTAATCTTAGTACTTGGCTAGTAGAACGAGAAGGATGAATTCAAGGCCATGCTCAGCTACGTAACAAGGAGTCAGAAGTCAGTGTGGGCGATATAAAAGTCTGTCTCAAACAACAATGACACATACAAAATCAAGGCCTTGGGAACATAGCTCAAGGCCCTGTGTTTGATGGTCAGAACTGGAAAAAATAACAACAAAAAAAGCACAAACCAGACAAACAAACATGTGAACAGCTCAAAGCTTTCCTTCCCTGACCTTTTTCAATCCTGTATTGTTCATTGTGCATGTTTAATACAGCCTTTGTCACAAATTGAAGAAATATATCTTTGCTTCTCCATATTTTTTCCTATTTTTTTATTAAATTTTATTATTCAATTAAGGATCTCCGCCTCCCCCCCCCTGCCACCGCCTCCCTTCTCCCTCCCCCTTCCCCGATCAAGTCCCTCTCCCTCATCAGCTTGAAGAGCAATCAGGGTTCCCTGGCCTGTGGGAAGTCCAAGGACTGCTCACCTCCATCCAGGTTTAGTAAGTTGAGCATCCAAACTGCCTAGGCTCCCCCAAAGCCGGTATGTGCAGTAGGATCAAAAACCCATTGCCATTGTTCATCAAAGTAGTAACCCCTGTTATTCTGTTGTATTACTATGTGGTGCCTAAATCCTTCCTGTGTTTATACATGGAAGATATTAACAAATACTCATTAGTGAATGGCTAAATAAGTGAGTGCTTACACAGTTAAAGGCATGAAATCTACCACAGATTCTACTTCATCTAACAGACAAGGAAACTAAGGAAAAGGAAGATGTAAGTGAAAAGAAGATGGAATTTGGGTTCTCAATCACAGCGGGACTAGAATAACAAGCATGTGGGGTAAACATCTTAAGAGGTTTGGGCTTTTATTTATCCCTGATTTTGAATTATATAGACCAAACAAGTCAAATAGAGCTGCATTGACAATCGTGAGAAATGACCAATAGAAACAATTCCTCGGCTTTGGAAATCTAGAGTAGCACAGTCATTTCAACTTCACCTTGGGATTTTGCTGTCTATTTTGCACAAATCACCAATTAAAAGTTATAAGGCCTTTCAATTCAACTGCAGTTAATCACTTGCAGCTGCTGTTAAAACTTTGTGATTCACAGA
Organism: Microtus ochrogaster; assembly: GCF_000317375.1. NCBI lineage: Eukaryota > Metazoa > Chordata > Mammalia > Rodentia > Cricetidae > Microtus > Microtus ochrogaster. The sequence goes on from NW_004949115.1 coordinate 178,477, forward strand.
TTCAATGCAATACCCTGCAAAATTTCAGCAAAATTCTTCCTAGACCTCAAAAAAAACCAATACTCAACTTCATTTGGGAAAGAAAAAAAAAACCAGGATAGCTAAAACAATCCTGTACAATAAAAGAACTCCTGGAAGCATCACAATCCCTGACTTCAAACTCTATTACAAAGCTACAGTACTGAAAACAGACTGGTATTGGCATAAGAACGGACAGGAGGACCAATGGAACAGAATAGAAGACCCAGATATCAATCCACACATCTTCGAACACCTCATTTTTTGACAAAGAAGCAAAAAATATCAAATGGAAAAAAGAAAGCATATTTAAAAAGTGGTGATGGAATAAGTGGATTTCAACATGTAGAAGAATGAAAATAGACCCACATCTATAACCATGCACAAAACTCAAGTCCAAATGGATCAAAGACATCAACATAAAGCCAGCCATACTGAACCTTATAGAAGAGAAAGCACGAAATACACTTGAACACATTGACACAGGAGACTACTTCCTAAATATAACCCCAGCAGCATGGAGACTGAGAGAAAAAAAATTAATAAATGGGACCTCCTGAAACTGAAAAGCATCTGTAAAGCAAAGGACATGATCAACAAGACAAAACGACAGCCTACAGAATGGGAAAAGATATTCACCAACCCCACATCAGACAAAGGTCTGATCTACAAAATATACAAAAGAAACTCAAGAAATTGGACACAAAAAGAACACATAATGCAATAAAATGATGGAGTATAGACGTAAACATAGAACACTCAACAGAGAAATCTAAAATGGCTGAAAGAAACTTAAGGAAATATTCAACATCCTTAGTCATCAGAGAAATGTAAATCAAAACAACTCTGAGATTCCATCTTACACCTGTAAGATTGGGTCAAGAAGAAAATAAAGGGGGAAATTAAAGACTTCCCAAAATTCAATGAAAGTGACCACACACCATACCCAAATTTATAGGACACAATGAAAGCAGTGTTAAGAGGCAAGTTCATAACACTAAATGCCTACATAAAGAAGCTGAAAAATCCCATACTAGTGAATTAACAGAATATTTGAAAACTTTAGAACAAAAAGAAGCAAACTCACCTAAGAGAACTAGATGGCAGGAAATAATCAAAGTGAGAGCTGAAATCAACAAAGTGGTATCAAAGAAAACAATACAAAAAATCAATGAGACAGGGAATTGGTTTTTTGAGAAAATCAACAAAATAGACAAACCTTTATCCAAACTAACCAAAAGGCAAAGAAAGAATATCCAAATAAAAAAATCAGAAATGAAAAGGGGGACATAACAACAGACATGGAGGAAATACAGAGGATCATCAGGTCATATTTTGAAAACCTGTACTCCAAAAAATTGAAAAACTTAAAGGACAATGTTATGGATAAATCTCACTTACCAAAATTAAATCAAGACCAGATAAGCAAATTAAACAGACCTATAACTGCTGAAGAAATAGAAACAGTCATCAAAAGTCTCCCAACCAAAAAAAGCCCAGGATCAGATAGTTTCAGCTCAGAATTCTACAAGACTTTCAAAGAAGAACTAATACCAATTCTCCTCAAATTATTCCACACAATAGAAACAGAAGAAACAATGCCAAACTCTTTTTATGAGGCTACAAATACCCTAATACCCAGATCACAGAAAAACAATACTAAGAAAGAGAATTACAGACAAAACTCACTCAAGAACATTGCTGCAAAAATACTAGCAAATCGAATCCAAGAACACATAAGAACCATCATTCACCATGACCAAGTCAGCTTCATACCACAGATGCAGGGATGGTCAACGTATGAAAATATGCCAGAGAACTAAAGACATGACCGTCTTTGAGGGGAGTAAGGCTCAAAGCTAGGTTCTTTTCTCAGTTGTGTTAACTGAACTATAGTAAGAAAAATCTCAAAATTGAAAGACTATATAT
>NW_004949115.1:194040-195240 GCF_000317375.1 Microtus ochrogaster
AAAAAAAAAAAGAAAATATGCCAACGTAATCCACGATATAAACAAGCTGAAAAACAAAAAACCCACATGATCATGTCATTAGACTCCGAAAAAGCATTTGACAAAATACAACATCCCTTCATAATAAAGGTTTTGGACAGATCAGGGATACAAGGAACATATCTAAACATAATTAAGGCAATATACAAAAGCCAACAGCCAACATCAAACTAAATGGATAGAAATTCCCAGTGATTCCACTGAAATCAGGAAAAAGATAAGGTTGTCCACTCTGTCCATATCTATTCAATATAGTATTTGAGGTCCTTGCTAAAGCAACAAGACACAAAGAGGAGATCAAGGGAATACAAATTAGAAAAGAAGTCAAACTCTCACTGTTTGCTGATGATATGATAGTTTACATAAGTGATCCCAAAAATTCTACCAAGGAACTTTTACAACTCATAAACACTTTCAGCAATGTAGCAGGATACAAATTTAACTTAAAAATCAGTAGCCCTTCTGTACACAGATAATAAAATTGCTGGGGAAGAAATTAGAGAATAAACACCCTTCAATATAGCCACAAATAGCATAAAATATCTCAGAGTAACTCTAACCAAACAAGTGGAAGACTTGCATGACAAGAACTTTAAATCTTTGAAGAAAGAAATTAAAGAAGACACCAGAAAATGGAAAGATCTCCCATGCTCTTGGGTCTGCAGAGCTAACATAGTAAAAATGGCAATCTTAACAAAAATAATCTACAGATTCAACGCAATGCCCATCAAAATCCCTGCAAAGTTCTTCAAAGAACTTGAAAGAATGGTACTCAACTTCATTTAGAAAAGAAAAAAAAACCAAAATGTCCAAAATAATCCTGTATAATAAAAGAACTTTGGGAGGCATCACAACCCCTGACTTCAAATTCTACTACAGAGCTAAAGTACTGAAACCAGCCTGGTATAGGCATAAGAACAGGCAGGAACCAACCCCACATCAGACAGAAATCTCATCTACAAACTATACAAAAATTTCAAGAAATTGGACACCAAAAGAACACATAATCCAATAAAAATGGAGTACAGACCTAAACAGAGAAGTGTCAACAGAGGAATCTAAAATGGCTGAAAGCCAGTATGTGCAGTAAGATCAAAAACCCATTGCCATTGTTCTTGAGTTCTCAGTAGTCCTCATTGTCCACTATGTAAGTCCGGTTTT
>NW_004949115.1:195510-197897 GCF_000317375.1 Microtus ochrogaster
AAAATAAAATGGCTGAAAGAAACTTAAGGAAATATTCAACATCCTTAGTCATCAGAGAAATGCAAATCAAAATAACTTTGGGATTCCATCTTGTACCAATAAGAATGGCCAAGATCAAAAACCCTGGTGACAACTTATGCTGGAGAGGTTGTGGGGAACAGGGAATACTTCTGCAGTGCTGGTGGGAGTGTAAGCTGGTACAACCCCTTTGCATGTCAACGTGGCGATTTCTCAGAAAATTGGGAAACAACCTTCCCAAGACCCAGTAATACCACTTTTGGGTATATATCCAAAGGATACTCAATCATGCCACAAGGACATATGCTCAACTATGTTCATAGCAGCTTTGTTTGTCACAGCCAGAACCTGAAAACAACCTAAATGCCCCTTGAACAAAGAATGGATAAGAAAAATATGGTACATTTACACATTGAAGTACAACACGACAGAGAAAAATAATGAGAGCTTGAATATTGCAGGAAAATGGATGGAGCTAGATAACATTATTTTGAATGAGGTAACCCAGACACAGAAAGACAATTATCACATCAGCTCACTTATAGGTGTTTTTTAAACATAAAGCAAAGAAAGTCAGCCTATACACCACAATCCCAGAGAATTTAGACAACAATGCAGACACTAAGAGAGACTTACATAGATATAATCCATATGGGAAGTAGAAAGTAGAAAAAGACGAGATCTCTTGAGTAAATTTGGAGCATGGGGACATTGGGGGAGGGTTGAAGTGGGCAGGGGAAAGGCAGGAAGGGGAGCAGAGGAAAATGTAAAGCTCAATAAATATCAATAAAAAAGCTTTGTCATCCAAGCTGGGCATAGAGGCACAGGACTGTAATTCGTGCACTTGAAAGACAGAGCAGGTACTCTGTTGAAAGACTGAGGTCAACCTGCTCTATAGACCCTCGAGAGCCAGTATTGAGAACCTGTCACAAAACAGCAGCATAGAAATCCGAGGACCAGAGTTGTGGCTGTATCTCAGTGAGGGAGTGTTCTATTACTACATACAAGGCCCTGGGTTTGATCCCCAGCACCGCAGAGCTGAAGATCAAAGAACTAAAGCATTTTCCACATCTTGTCTAGTATTGTCCTAGACTGTCTAGAGCCTAGCCCACAGCTTGCCTCAAAGGTTGTCCTCATGGGTGGATGAGCTTTCTTAAGTTCTTGGCCCAGTTTGCTTCCAGGCCAATATAGCAACTACATTTTTTTTAAAGTTACATGTGTCACATGACAATTAGGCAAAAAGATGAAATCTTGCCATGGTTTCATAGAAATGTTCAGCTGAAGAAAAGATACAGAAAGGTGAAATTCAATAGGACTTTTGTTTGCAGATCTGTCTGGTCACAGGTTGGCTGTGTGATTTGTTGACTTGCTTGCCTATTTGTTTGGAGACACTATTCAAATCCACCTGGCATGCCACAATCTGCCTATTCATAATCTCACAGATTTCCTAATGGAAAACCCAGTTTCTAGCTAGGATGACCTTTATCTGGGGTTTAAGCCCTCCATGTTCCGTGCAAGCACCAACACTCCTTGACTATTCATTCCCCTAACCCTTTTGTCCACCTGCTCACTGTTCACTCGACCCTGGAAGGCAGCTGCCACTGAGAGCTTCAGCTGCTAATCCTTGCTGCCCTTCTTTCTTGCCTTTGGCCGGCTCCTGACAATGTTTTTCTTGTTTGAGCTAGGGTGTGCCACTGATTCCAGAAGTGCTAAAGTCCTGGGCATGTATTTGCAAAGTCTCTAAATATCCAAATGATGAAGCCATGAGCCCAGAAGAGCAAAGCCTGTACAGACAGAGATCTGGGATGCCACTGGCTTTAATATTCAAACAAGAGCGTGCCACAAGTCCTCTGAGCCAGTTAGCAATCAGGCCTGGTGTTCAACTTCTGCTAACTTCTTCACAGAGAACACATAGGGCACCTTTAATCCATACCAGTCACCCCATTTTTCATGATATGTTCACCTAGAAATGGGAGTCTGTGACTGTTTTGACAGAGAAAAGAAAAAGGCTAGGAATGCTGATCTGAGGCTACAGGAGGAGGATATGAAGCAAAACAAACAAAATATTGAAAAGGTTCAAAAGAACAAGATCAAGAGACTACAGGTGTCACAGCTCTTTGGTTACTCAGCATTGTGACTGTGAGCAAGCTATGCTCCTTCTCAGAGCCCCCACATTCTCATTCAAACGTTTCTTCAGGAACAGAACTCATGAATCAGGGAAAATTAAAACTGAACTAAATATTAATCACCTCAGAATGCTATTGGTGATTTTATTGGCAACAAAAATCATAATTTTTATCTTTAAAGCAAAATGAGAACGATATATTCTAATTTATTTTTTTAAATATTTATTTATTTATTTATTTATT
>NW_004949115.1:197997-204019 GCF_000317375.1 Microtus ochrogaster
TTACAGATGGTTGTGAGCCACCATGTGGTTGCTGGGAATTGAACTCAGGACCTTTGGAAGAGCAGGCAATGCTCTTAAACCACTGAGCCATTTCTCTAATTTATTTTATAAGTGAAGTGACATAATGTCTGAAAATTTGTCTTAAAATAACCCTCCATTTGTTTTAATTAGGGAGAGGATTGGATAGTTCAAACAAGAATGATAAAATAGTGATTTGTCAATTTCCTACTTGGGTTTATTTGAAATGCTGCATATTTGAATGATGAACCGTTTCAAGGTAAAAACACAGACTTAACTGTGAGCAATATGCTTCCTTCATCTTCCCAAGGTCCATCTGGGAACTGTTTTGGGTGGAAAGAGTTCTGTTGACTTCTCATGGTCCTGAACTCACTGTGGCTAAAGGTAGCTCTTACTACCTGCTACCTGGAGGCCAGAATTGATTGATACATGTCTTCACCAAAGTCAGAGTTTGGGGGCCTCAGGGAAGAGGAAGCTGGGGAGGCCAGGTCAGCATACTGACTTTTGTCTTATTTTCTCTTCACATCTTGCAGCTGTTCTTCTAGAAGACCACTTAATGGCTGGCCCTCACGAAGGTGCCTGTCCCTTCAACTTTATCTAGTATCCTCTTCCCTTGGGTTCCTATTGCTTGTCTTGGCTTATACAACATTGGTGTTGAAAGTTTTATTTGGTGAGCTCCCAGCCGCCTCCATGGATTTTCTGACTTATCACAATAATGGAGAGATAGGGATCTTATACTCAAGGAGAATGATGGCGGAATAACAGTTGGGGCCATTGGAAAGCACAACAAAGCACAAGGTAGGAACTATTTTTCTCCCCAGGCTTTAGACAACCAGACCAAGGCCAAGGTTATGAAACGGGTAAACTGTAGAGCCAGAATTTGGCACCAACTGTGTGTGTGTGTGTGTGTGTGTGTGTGTGTGTTGCTCGATTTCATGATTTTATGTAACCTGCTGCTTACTGGGTGCTGGAAGAATGCCCCAAGAAGTTCTGTTTATTGATCTCTGCGTAGTCACTGTAGATGAATTGGGACTGAATTCAATGTACAGACACCCATTCTTTTTGTTTTTGTTCTTGGTACTGCTCAATACATATTCATGTTCATCAGACAGAGAAACAGAAGTTCCCCCTGAGGCCCAGTCCACTAATACTTCTTCACTCAAGTCAAGACTAGGCATTCTGTGCAGTGGAGAGGCTAAAGATTTACACAGCTGTGTGCGATGTCAAGGCGTGATTCAGAGTACCAGGCTGTTCTTAATTAGGGGGAAAATATCTACAAACTAGGAACGGCTATGCTGGCAACAGCTAAAACAGTAGATACGGAACTCACCTTCTGGAGATTCAGCATACATGTGCTAGAAGGTCTGTGAGAGGGACCATCACACCACAACTGTGGGGGACAGAATTATGGCCCCAGCAAACTGCCATAGAAGCTGTAGCTTCATTATTGTTGAGGGGAAAGAAAGTGAAAGAAGAGAGTGTGGTTCATTTGGGAAGTCTTCCCTGCCTAGGATGGGGCTCAGCAGTAGATCTCTTGCCTAGCAGGTACCTGTCCTGGGTTCCAAATCTAGTGGTGCAAAATAAAAGTTAAAAAAGTCTTCCTAGGCCTTATGGCTTGACTTGAATATCAAAAAACTGTTGGGTCCACAAAGGTTCTACAAAGATGGGGACAGGCCACCAAAATCTAATAAACCAGAGGCAAACTTTATTCCAGGAAAAAAAAATAAAAAAAAAAAGAAAAGAAAATCTCCATGGGGCACAAAAAGCTTTTCAGCTAGCTGAGACCACAGGCAGAGATGGACTTGTAAGGTTGAAGCAAATGCTGTTTCTGTTTTTTTAACTCCTCCTATTATAGCAAGCATTAGGCAATAACAAAAGAATTTTTAAAATCTCAAGGAAAGACTCAGATACAAATTGCCTTTTTTTGCAATTCCCATTAACAGAGTTTTTCCGTTAAACTAGTGTTTTGTATTTAGACCATTGTTTTACCCTGGCATTCCTTGATAGTGTTTACCAGGGCCCTGCACCTCCCCTGCACTGCCAGTTTCACATAGCAGGGAAGGGCAGGGGACAATGTAAAAACCAAAAAGTCAAAAGTCACATCCATCCCATCATTTAAAACTTAACTTGGCTCACATCATTTTAGTGGCCAGGGGGGTCATCTAAAAGCTGATCCTCAGTTTGCAGAGTGACCCTAAATTTGCAGAGGGCTGCTTCAGCCTTGCAAACAGAAAAAGTAGAGTAACCCACTATTAATAGTTAATCTTTAAGCTGCTGAGAAAGCTGCTGACAGTCTGCTCTCATTCTTCTGGGCTTACAACTTTATATTTCTTTATTTCTACATTCTTATTTCGGGAATCTACAGTCTTATATTCTTATTCTTGGACTCTTCACAAACAATAAAGTGATGTTAGAGAACTGGTGTTGTTTTCCCTATCACAGTGACTGTGCTTTACACTGCTGGTGCCCAGCCACTAAGGCCCTACCCAGATGGAATGCTGTTCCCCCAGACAGTGTCTCTGTTACTGCTGCTAGAGGTAGTTCTCAGTAAATCTCTATAGTTCTAATAAAACTTGAGATTCTAAGGCTAGGGTGAAAACCTGCAAACTCGAAGTAGTAACTGGCTTTCTCTTGAAGCTGCTCTCTCCTAAAAGTAAAACAAAACAGAAGGAAACAAAACTTTTGCTAAGTTCCTCCCTGCTACTTCCTGTCAACCAGTTACTAACCCCACCTCTCTGAGCCCATGGTAATTTTATTTAATGAATGCAAATGCAACACATCTTTACAGAATTAACAAATTGGCATGAACAAATGTAACACATCTTGGCCTCTTTAAGCTAAGAATCCACAACAAAACAGGACTGAAGATGAGGGGAAGAACACAGGCAAAGTCTCTGAGCGTCTTATATTTGGCTGGATTTTAGTATCTACTACACATCAGCTACTGTCTGAGGTCTGAAAGTACAAAGGGGAACTCAGTCATGTTCTAGGCATCATTTGGGATCTAGTGGGGGAACCGAGACACACATAAACTTTCATGGACCAATAGATACTGCTTAGTGGAATGGGCCTGGATTGGTTAGACTTCCACCAAGGTGACTAAATACCTGAGAGAAACAACTGGAAAGAAGGATTTGTTTTAGCTTCTAGTTTCAGAATGCTCATTCTATGGTCACTTGGCCTCATGCAATTGGGCAGAGCATCATGGACACAGTAGCAGAAGTAGGATGTTCACTTCCTGACAAATAGGGAGCCCAGAAAAGGGGAGAGCCTTCAAAGGCATGCTCCCATGTGAACAAGACTACACCTTTATAAAGGCATGTCCCCAGATAGGCATCACTTTGTAAAGTTTCCAGAAACTCCCAAGATAATTGTTATCTAGAAACCAAGAGTTCAGAACACATGACTATGAAGGGGCACTGCAAACTCAAACTGTAACATTCTGTCCTCTGCTTGTAAAGACCCATGGCCAGCTATTGAGATGAAGTGTATTTAGTTCATCTCCAAGAGTCTCCCCAATGTCTTAACTAGTCCAAATTGCTCAAAAGTCTAAGTTCATGGTCTCTACATAGATGTAAGACAGTCTATTGATGAGATCCCCTCTAAATGGAAATAAGTCGCAAACTTCTAACATACAAGAACACACAGTAGTTATTCCCATTCTAAAGGGCATGAACATATGAATGCCAAAGAAATACTGCAAGACTAAAGTCCAATGAAGCAAGCATTAAATCTTGTTGCCTTACATCTGGGTACATGGTGGCAACATAATGTGAATGTCAATGGGCTTAGGTACTATTTCTATGACCATGCCATTTGCAGCCCACATGGCATTTCTTGTAAGCTAACTCCATTCTTTGACTGCAGCTTCCCTTAGTAGATGTTTCTAATTCCCAGAATATAAAGCATTGTGGGATTTCTCATATCTCTGCCTTCACTCTTAGCTTCATTCCTTGCTTCATTAGGGACTCCCTGCTGGGAAACTGATCCTACTAAGCAATGCACAGTCTCACAGATTTTCCCCCAAAATGAGATGGCAGCCTCCAGGATTCCTGGATTAGTTACTTTTGGTTTTGCTGTGATCCAAATATCTAAGAGAATAACTACAAGAAGAAATACCTTTATTTTAGCTCACAGCTTTGAGATTTCACTTCACAGTCCTTGACTCCACAGATTCTGGGCATATGCCAAGGCAGAGCATTCTAACTAGTGCCGTGACCTTGGGACCAAGCAGTCAATGCCCAGGTCTATGGAGAACACTGCATATTTTAACCATAATAATACATGAAGCATGGGGCAGTGACGGTGACATACCTCACGTCTGAGAAACTCACATGCAGAGTTGAGCTGAATCTTGAGGACATATGGAGGGTATTGTCAGGGGGAAATGGTGGAGGGTGGGAAGGATGCTTTAGGTATTTGAGTATTTGGGCTGCTATTGAGTGAGAGAGTTTTGTAATTGTCCTTTGGGTTGATTGGGTTGAGTGGAATTGGCAGCACCAAGGTGCAATTGGTAGTCTCTGCTGGAACCCTGGTCTTGGTGACTCAAGCCAGCTATTCAAAGCTTCTTTGGGCAAACTGGGGGCTTTGTTTGGTGATAATGAAAAACCACTAGCAAGGAGAAAGAGAAAAGGATAAGGCAGCAAATGTTTATGTCACCTGAGAAAGGGAAAGGCTGAGAGGAGAGAGCCTAAAAAGCAGCTTGACGATTTGATTGTCCAGGCAAGAGAGAAAATTTCTTTGGGCCAGGGACTGAGGCGCTGAGTGAAGGTAATGGCTTCAAACACATGTCAATATGTAGAAGCCACGGGGCTGGGTGTCATGGGGCAAAGAAGAAGCGGAAAAGATGACAATGACAGTGACATTCTAGTTTGGATCTGTGTGATACTGTCCATGGAAGCACACATGTAGATAGAAGTGACAGTAACAGGTGACAGTTGACACTTCAGCTTTGGCTTGCTGCATTTATGGGTGTCAGTGAGGTTTTTAGGTGACTGTGCACTGCAGAAGCTGAGAATCTTGGCTCAGAGCCCAGGAAAGGCTTGGAGGCTGGGAAGCCACAATGGTCCACGTGGTACTGGTTAAGCTCATGACTTGGTTTTCCTCAGACTATTTTATAACTTTGAGGCCTGGAGCTGGGAACACAGCTAGGTCTGCCTCCAGGAGTGTGTTGGTGGGGAAACTGGCCTTGAGCTAGAGGCTGGGTTTTTTTTATGTTTTGTTTTGATTTTTACCTTCCCAGAAACCTTATCTGATCTCCGTCCAAGTCAGAATCTTCCTTTAAGGGCTCTGGTTTTGGCAGCATTGGGAGAGCACATGGCAATCAGGCATGAACAAGCCCCTGAACAGAGCTCAAGAGCACAAGTGGCCTTGAGGTAAGGACAGCACAGCCCCCAGATCTTCAGCCATTCGGCTTAAAGACAGAAACAAAAACCAGGGGACCGTGTTGTAGTAAAATTTACCAAATCAATGCGTGATGACAAAATGAGAAAAGGCCACAACCCCATGATGGAGGCTTGAGCCATTATGCTAAGAAGCTGGAGCAGGGAGCACAGCCATAGTAGGCTCTTTATATATTTATCTATCAATTTAGCTTTGAGGTTCATTCTGTGAAAACTGAAGCTGGCCTCTTAGGAGTCTTTTTTTTTAATTAATTAATTTATTTTTTAAACAATAAAAAACCTATCATTTAATGTAATATATTTTTTAATTTATTTATTTATTAAAGATTTCTGTCTCTTCCCCGCCACCGCCTCCCATTTTCCTCCCCCTCCCCAATTAAGTCCCCCCCCTCAGCCCGAAAAGCAATCAGGGTTTCCTATCCTGTGGGATGTCCAAGGAACCCGGACCTCCATCCAGGTCTAGTAAGTTGAGCATCCAAACTGCCTAGGCTCCCACAACGCCAGTGTGTGCAGTAGGATCAGAAACCCATTGCCATTGTTCTTGAGTTCTCAGTAGTCCTCATTGTCCGCTATGTTCAGAGAGTCCAGTTTTATCCCAGGCT
>NW_004949115.1:210914-212012 GCF_000317375.1 Microtus ochrogaster
TTCACCTTCTTATTTAGCTTCTCTAGGATCGCAAATTATAAGCTCAATGTCCTTTATTTATGGCTAGAAACCAAATATGAGTGAGTATATCCCATCTTAGGAGTCTTAAAACTTTAATTAGACCCAGAAGGTCCTAGAACCAAGTCCCATAATCCTATAAATCTAATGCAAGAAGGTAGGTATGACAACCTGTGTCACACTGTGAGGACAGGTAGCCTTTATCCAACAAAGTAGAAAACATGTGGTACCAATGACCAAAGCACCTGCTTTCACTAAGATTTGTTAGCATTGTCCTCACCTGAACTATAGACTTTTGAAAGCAGACATGCATTCGTATGTATCCTGAATCTCTTTAATGTCTATTGTTTTGCTTACAAACAATGTAGTGATGAGGCAAGCAGGCCTGCTTTTCATCCTGCCCAGCTCCCACATGGCTAGATTTACACCAGAAATAACAACACACAAATTGTATTCATTTAAATACTGCCTGGCCCATTAGCTTACCGGGAAGATTCTAACCTATGTCCATCTCACTCAGGCCGGAGCTTCATGGCATCTGCCTGAGTGTGGTGATACGTAGATTACTAGATATGGGTTAAAGCAAGATGTGAGAGTTAGTCAGTAAAAGGCTAGAGCTAATGGGCCAGGCCATGTTTAAATGAATACAGTTTCCTTGTAATTATTTCGGGTGTAAAGCTTGCTGGGACAAAGACCCACCTACATCAAAACAGGTCCTGGACTGAGGACAAAAACAGGCCAGAAACTCTATAGCGTTTAACAAGGGATCCATCTATGTCTTTTTCTCCTCTTTAAAAGTAGTACTTGCTTGGAGCACCATATTAGTTATTTTTTTCAATGTTGTGACAAAATATCTCTCAATAGGAACATACAGAAGAAGTGAGAGTTTATGGTCCATCATGGCAGGGAAATCACAGTCGCAGGATCAGTAGTGGCTAGTCACATTGGTCCACTAAGGAACAGGGAGAGATGAGTGCCACTGCTCAGTTAAGTTTTTCTTTCTTTGCTTTCTTCTTCTTCTTCTTCTTCTTCTTCTTCTTCTTCTTCTTCTTCTTCTTCTTCTTCTTCTTCTTCTTCTTC
>NW_004949115.1:212112-220659 GCF_000317375.1 Microtus ochrogaster
TTCTTCTTCTTCTTCTTCTTCTTCTTCTTCTTCTTCTTCTTCTTCTTCTTCTTCTTCTTCTTCTTCTTCTTCTCCCTTTGCCTTTTTTCTTCAGTGAAGACCCAAGATCCTGGAATGGTGCCACTTACTTTCAGGGTGCATCTTACTTTCTTAGTTAACCTTCACTGACAATGCTGTCACAGACATGCCCACATGTATTTTTCCTAGTTAATCACAAAGTCAATTAAGCTGACAAGATAAACTACCCATCACATATCCTTACCCCAGAAGCCATCTGAAAACAATCCCCAAATTCTAGAAATACTTCCACTGGGATCAGCAGTCCTTTTCTTGGACACCAAATAGTCTTACAAGTTCCTCTAACTACTTCTTCCAACAGGAATCTAGGGTGTTTCCTGGGACTTTCTGCTTCACTTTAGGCCATGAATACCTGAGGATCAAGTGTGAGGAATGTCGAAAAGCCCAGGATCAGTTATTAAGGTACTAGATACAAGCCTTCTTTTTTTATTTTTTTTTATTTTTTTTTGGAAACCAGAACATTTATTTTATGACAGATTGAAATCCTCAAGATGAACTGGATGCTGCAACAGCTGCCCTCTTGGGTTTAGGTGTTGTCCCTTCACGGAATCCATGCCTGAATCTTCCGTAGACAATTTTTAGATGCCTCATCCGCCCAGTCCCGGTAGTGTTTCGTCTCTTAGCCTTGGCACTCCAGTTATACTTTCTCTTGCGCTTGGCAGGGTAGCCGCATTTGCCACAGGTAGACTTCTGAAGGTGGTAGGCCTTAGAGCTACAGCGGCGGCACAACGTGTGCGTCTTGTTGCGACGCTTTCCGAAGGATGCCGTTCCTTTCGTCATCTTGCTTCTGCCGCCAAGGCCAAAGAGACCGGAAGAGAGATACAAGCCTTCTTGTCTGACTGAACATAACCACCATCTAGAGAACTGTGTTCTCCTAGAGTCCCTCAAATGTTTGCACAGAGCCCTTGGGAAACTCCAGTGTAGCTTTAGACCCTGCCTCCCCATTGCTTGACATGGGCTCTTGATGCTTAGGCTAACACCATTTTGGTTTTGTCTTCAGAACACTATCAGTTGATTTGATGTAATTTTGTTTTAGTCCCCATCACCTCAAAACTAATAGGGTACAACCACCTCAGGGTGGTAGGAGAGTAAGCTCCAGGTATGTGAAAGGCTTTGTCTGGCATGAATTTTTTACAATGTATTTATCTAGTCCTTCCCACCCATAGGCCCTAATTATCTCTCCTCTGAATCCAGGAAGACAGTAGTTATTAATAGGTGAAGTCTCGCATAAACACCATGTCTTGGGGTGGGGGTTCAATGTCTGTCCCTATTGAAATCATCTTCAGTGTCCCCTGCCTTCCAGAATATAGTATTGCATAGAGAGAGGGTCCCTTTCTTTGTCCCGGCTGCCCAGCTAGCTTACACCTGAAATAACCACACAGAAACTGTCTTAACTAAAACACTGCTTGGCCCATTAGCTCTAGTTTCTTATTGGATAATTCTTACATCTTAATTTAACCCACTTCTATTAATTTGTGTATTGCCATGTCACTGAGCTTAATGGAAAGATTCTAACCATCATCCGTCTCAAGCAAAAGATCCATGGCTTCTCTCATTCTGCCCCTCTTCCCAGCATCCAGTTCTGTCTTCTCTGCCTACCGAAGTTCTGCCCTATCAGGCCCAAAGCAGTTTCTTTATTCATATAACCGATGAAAGCAACACATGAATAAAAGAACCTCCTAAACTAATATAGCATATGAGCTATTGTGAATTTCCTCTTTAAGTACTAGGAGTTAAGAAGTTCCTAAACTTTTTCTTCTAAACTCTTGGTTGGTTGTTCAAACAATGCACATTCAAGGAGTTTTTAAAGGCTGGTCCAGTGGGAAAAGACTATTAGGTAAGTGACCCAGTATCAGTTTAGTGGCTCGGGTCAGTAGAGAAGTCTTGTGCACCAGGAAAACACAGGGTGTCATCTCTAAGCCCCGTGTAATATTTCTTACCTCAGTGTACATAAGCACACCCTGGGAAGAGCTCCCAGAGTCAGGTTATGTCCCTGAGAGGGATGGGTTACCTGCCCACTCAACAGTGGTTGAGTGAACTTACTCTCTGTGTTGTTCTTTATGTACTGGCTACAAAAACCCAGCCAATACTTATTCCCAGACCTGATTACAGTTTCAGTTTTTTTCCCTAGAAAAAAATGTTGAGAGTATGGAGAAGATAAGGCAATTCTCTTCTGATTACACCAGAGCCTGGTGAAACTGCCTAAAGGGACTGGGACTTCAATAGTGAGGATATCTGGAAGCCATGGCAGTGTATAACTTTAATCCCAGAACTGGGGGAACAAGAAAGGGGGCATCTCCATGAGTTTGTTTGGGCCCAGCTTGGTCTACATGATGAGTTTCAGACTAGACACAATGCCAGCCACTCAGTCACTTTGAGCCTTAGCTTCCTCCTGTCTAAAATGTAGATAAGAGGTGTGTGTGTCTTAGAGTGGCAGCATTGCATCCACATGTGTTTCCAGTTGTGCTGATGTATACACCAGCAGGGCATGCTGGAGTGGGAGACAGGAAGTTCAGAAGTCCAGGCGTGTTTGAGTTTTAGTTATCTTAGGATTTGCCTATGGCAAGTCTACAGAAATGGTGCTTTGCACTGTTGCTCTCACAGATCCTATCAGCCTAGCCACTTGAATACAGCAGAAAAATAAAAGGTCGGGAGCTAAATCACATACAGCCCCAAATTCTTGGCACACATATTGCATCAGGACACCCTTGAGGACACCGATTGCCAGATGCTGTTCGTCACTTGGTTCTTGGTTCAGCCAAGGTTCCATGTGGTGGGACTCCATGTGGTGGGACTCTTCTAGATTTTGAGCTGTGGACAATATTCTTTTCTGTGCTTTACTCCTACCCTGCTATCATTGAAGTCCATCAGTCATAGCCCAAGGGCCCTTTCCTTCCGGTGCAGCCTCTTGTTCCCTTTTTCAGTGCATGTAACCAGAGCTGTGGGTGGCTGCCTGTCCATCTGTAAGATCTGGGAGGCTTAGTACAAGTGCTACCTTCCAAGTGAGTGCTTTTGGACAGAATGAGTGGGTGGTTCAGATCAAAAATGATTCAGTGATATTTACTGACAAAGCCTGGCTTGTTCCCCGAGAATTTCTTCAGGACTAACTGAGCAGCTTTAGAAATACCGATTGGCTGGCTTGTCCTCTGGGACTCTGATTCAACAAAGTTGGAGTGAACTCCCAAGGGAAGAAGGCTGATGCCCAGGCAGACTTTACAAGAGATGACTACAAAAACTTCTCCCTGATGAACAAAAACTCCCAGGCTTTGATGAACACTGAATTAGCCTGGCAGAGTGGGACTTGTGTTAAACCGTGGCTTTGGAGGCCCATCCCAGTATTTCTTCTGCTATGGTAGCTCTGGGGTAAGCAAGAGAAACTTGAACATTTAACCAGATTTAACCCAGGTAACTCAGGCCTAGCAGAAATGGTTGTTTGCTTTGTAATCATTCCTGCCTATACAATTCAATGATCTATTGAAAAAAGGCTTGTCTAGCCCATTATGAATTTATGTATCTTGTTCACACTAAAGTGCATCTAGTTCAGAAATTATTGAAATATTTTCTTACTCTTTTGCTGGTACATAATTAAAAACTATTGCTAAGTGAAAGGCATTTCAGCTCATTAATTTATTGAAGCTCTAGCTATTGCTTCAGAAGAATTAACCCCCAAAACAACTTAAGACAACATTTATTATTGTATAATGTCTGTGGGTCATGGAATTTGAGCATGACTTAGTTGGTTGTCTTTAGCTCAGAATCTTATTTAAGACACAGGCCATGGCATAGGGGCAGATCTGATAGTTCAACCTGGAGAGTATGCTGGCTAGTTTTCTATCAACTTGTCATAAACTAGTGTTGTCTGAAAGTAGAGATCTTCAATTGAGGAAATGCCTCCAAAAGATCCTTCTGTCGGGCATTTTCTTCACTAGTAATTGATGGGGAGGGCCCAGCCCATTGTGAGTGGTACCATCCTTAGTCTGGTGGTCCTGGGGTATATAAGAAAGCAGGCTAAGTACGTTCTGATGAACAAGTCAGTAAGAAACACTCCTACATGGCTCCTACTTCAGTTCCTGCTTCCAGGGTTCTGCGCTGTTTTGAGTTCTTCCCCTGACTTCCTTCAGGGATGGAGTATATGTGAAAGTGTAAGTCAAATAAACCCATTCCTCCCCAACCTGCTTTTGGTCACTGTGTTTTATCATAGCAATAAAAACCCTAACTAAGACAGGAAGAAACTTTTCCCAAACTCACTTAACATGATGGATAGGAGGATGTAGGGACTTTTTGTTTTTTCTTTGTTTGTTGTTTTGTTTCTTTATGGCTATTGACAAGAAACATCAGTTCCTCACCATATGAGGTTCTCTATGGAGTGACTCCAGCTCATAACATGGCAGTTGACTTCCTTCAGTGTGAGTAAAGGAAAGAGAGAGACAAAGAGAGATGGGAAAAGAGGAAGGAAAGAAGGAGAGAGACAGTCTAGGGTTCAGTGTGGAGTATTTGTATACCTGGTAAAAATCATGGTACTTTGTGACTTGAAATCCCTTTACACTTTCCTTTTGTCTTACTCTGTTAATTAGAAGCAGATTGTTAGATCCAACTCACAGTCAAGAGGAAGAGATTAAGAACTGAATACCAAGAGATACAAAACACTAAGAGATGTCTCAGTAGATTCCTACTGCAGGGCTCATATTTTAAAGTAAAATGTATGTTATAGTTAATTTACTTAAAATGGATGAGATTGAATAATGTGTGCTGTTAAGAGCATGTAAAACAAATATAATTTTTGTCAAGTACATTTAAATATAATGTTCCAGTGTGCTTTGTTTGAAGGATGAATGATTATAAAAATGTCAAACACAATTTGTATGTGATATAATACAATAGAAAAAACTTCTTTTCTAATGTGATGTTTGAGATTCTTGTATTTTGGCAACTAAAAATAAATTTGCTTATATTCATTTTAGTACTTTGCTTCTACATGATGGCATTAGGAGGAAATTATCTATATTTCTCTATATTTGTTTCACAAATAACATAGCAAAAATGTTTATTTCATTTCCCCAATAAATATGGATATAAATTGCCTATGGCTGTCACTATGCTTTCAGTTTTACCACTGATTAATAAACTCTATAGACAACTTAACGTTGTTGTAAGGAGGCCGCTTGTTTGTTCCTGGCTGCTCGGCAGCTCAGCCCCAAAATAACCACACATAAACTGTATTATTTAAATCACTGCTTGGCCTATTAGCTCTAGCTTCTTATTGGCTACTTATTATATCTTAATTTAACCCATTTCTCTTAATCTGTGTATCACCACTTGGCTGTGGCTTACTGGCTAAAGTTCCAGCATTTGTCTCTGGCGGGGTTACATGGCTTCTCTCTGACTTCACTCTTTTTTATCCCAGCATTCAGTTAGTTTTCCCTGCCTAGTTCTGTTCACCTATAGCTCTGCTATAGGCCCAAAGCAGTTTCTCTGTTCATTAATGGTAATAACAGCATACAGAGGGGGAATCCCTCATCATAGCTTTGTTATGGAAAAATTAAAATTGCTGCAGGATCCCCTACTACTGCAGCAGTAGGCAGCAGAAATGCTGTAGGTCCCCAAGCAGTGGTAGTGGGCCATGTGGTGGCAGGGAGCGGGCACTGGGAGCAGCCAGTCCCAGGCAGAGATGGCTCCTGGTTCCTGAGGTGGCTGGTCCCAGACAGGGAGACAAGTGGCAGGCAGGAAAGAGACAGAGACATGGATAGGCATGATATGCAGGATGAGGTTAAATATTTATTCAGGGGGTTATGGAGGGGGAAGGGAGAAGGGGAGAAGAGGAGAGGAAGAGAGAGACAGAGACAGAGAGGAGAGAGAGACAGAAAAGTGGGGGAAGCAGAGGCGTGGGGAGAAAGGCAGAAGCGAAGCTGCCTCTCCGAGAGGAAGACCAAAAAGAGAGGAAGCTCAGGTTGGAAGCTGAAGATCAGTCTGCCTCAGTGAATGGGGAAGGGAGTAGGCGTGGCTTGTCTCTTAAAGAGGCAGAACAATCATTACAGTTTTTTTTATCAGATTGTTGTTGTGTAAAAATCTTATTAGGTCAGGCATTGTGGTACACACCTTGAATCCCAGCGCTGGGAAGGCAGAGAGGCAAAAACAACCCTGTGAGTTTAAGGTCAGCCTGGTCTACACAGTGAATTTCAAGACAGCTAGAACTACACAGTGAGAACTTGTCTCAAAAGAAAAAAAAACAATCTTGTAAATGATAGATGGTGGCAAACACCTGTAATCTCAGGATGGTTGGCCAATTTAGGCTTCCATAGCAAGACCCTGACTAAGAAATCAACAAACAATGGTAAAAGAATCTTGAAAAAATGTAACTTCAAACAATTTATTAATGTGCTAGTGCTAGCCTAATGAAACACGAAATACTCAGTGTATTTAAACAAGAGAAATAGTTTTTGTCTTACAATTCTGAAAAAAATAGATCACAAAGATCAAGATGTTGATAGAGGTGATTTATTCAGAGGTGTCTCTCCTTGGCCTGCAGATAGCCATTTTATCCCTGTGCTTCCTAACAGTATTTACTTTGCTCATATCTGTCTTCAAATTTCTTCCTCTTATTAAGGATACCACTCAAGGTAGGCAAGAGCATACTCAAGTGATCCCATTACAACTTAGTTATCACAAGCCTCTCTCTAAACACAGACCTACTCTGGCACAATGGGGCTTAAGGCTTCACCATAAGACTTGGAGGGCAGGTCAGAAGAATCAGCCTTTGACACACTATCTTTCAGAATTTCTATCATTATTTATTTTACCATTTTTATAATTTTATCATCTTTTTATCTCAACAGAAGTGTTCCTCATGTTTCTTGTCTCTAGCCAACAGTCTACCATAGGCACAAATGGAACAGTCTGTAACTAAATAAAAATAATTTAAACCTATGTAATGACTGAAACATTAGGCTATAGAGATGTGTTATAGCTCAGTGTCTGTTTATCATGTATGGGGCCTGGCTGTAATTTCTAGAATCTAAACTTCCAAACCAAACACACACATACACACAGACATACACACACACACACACACACACACACACACACACACACAAGGCTAGGCTATTATAGATATGGAAGTGATAAGAGTTTGAACATTGTGATCCAATATTCATTGCTTTATGGGGTTACTAGAAGTTATCAAATGTCCTCTTTTCAAAATACATACTTTTAAGAAACTTTCAGTATTGACTTTGTAAATGGAAAATGAAAAGTAGTCATTACTGATTTACAGTTTAAATCAAGTCTATGAACTACCACTTTAGAAATGCTCCTTGATCTAGACTTCTATTCCTACTCTAGATAGGAGTCAGATAGAGTTCATTCAGTGGTTTCCATGTGTCTAGTAATTGAAATAACACTGGGCAAGAGGCAAGAGATGTTCACCTATGTCATCTTCTTTAGATTCTCTAACAAGGAATTCAGCCAATCATTTAGTTCTGTTAAGCTAATACTAAAACACTAACAGAAGGTGAGCAGTAAATTCAAATTAAGGCACTAGGAACAGCAAGTTCTATAGCTTATCAAGGAGCCCAAGAGCCCCTAGCCCTAACCTTGAAGTTATCATAGACCTCCCATCCTCATCAGCCCCAATTAAACATGTGTGACTTCAATCATTTACATTAGATGGAAATTTTAAAATAATTATTTCGTTTTTTTTTTTTTACTTTAGCTATTGTTTTTTCTTCAACTATATTCTGCCATTTTCTTCTGCAAAGATTCAGCATTCCTCAACATTTAAGGCTAAATGTGTTCTTGTGGGTTGAACATGTAACCAAGTCACCATTTATATCATTGATGCTTGGGAAAGTAGGGTTTGAATTGAAGGAAAAATATGAGCACATTTTATTTTAGAACTGGATCTACCTATAAACTTGAAATTGTTTGTGAGCCCGGAGCAGGGAACTCAGACGTTCCTCATCCCCCCCCCCCTACACTTCCTGGTCATCCTGCTGGGGCTATACTGCCCTATACCTCCTCTCTCTTCCTATCCCACCCAGCTTGCATCCAGACTCCCCCACCCCTCCCAGCTCAGCCTGTTCGGGCGCTGGGACCGGGACCGAATCCGAATCCAACCGGAAGGGCAGTAGTTCCTTTGTCTCCATAGCCTGCCTGCAGCAAGCAAGGTAGGCCCTTTGTTTACAAGTAACCCAAGCAGCACGGAGATCTGATCTGGGCTCCTGGAGAGCCATCTTTGGGGTGAGTGAGTGCGGCAGCAGCCCGGAGCAGGGAACTCAGACATTCCTCATCCCTCCAACACTTCCTGGTCATCCTGCTTGGGCTATACTGCCCGATAACTTCTCTCTCTTCCTATCCCACCCAGCTTGCCCGTCTGCCTCCCTCCCCTCTTTGGCCACATAACATCTCCCAGCTCAGCCTGTTCGGGTGCTGGGACAGGAGGGCGGTAGTTCCTTTGTCTCAATAGCCTGTCTG
>NW_004949115.1:252448-253905 GCF_000317375.1 Microtus ochrogaster
AAAAAAAAAAAAAATAATCAAGTTAGAAAAATAATAAAATGTGTGAAGAGAGAATGAAAAAATTCTTATTAATCATTTTTGTTGAACTTTGAAATTTCATTTTTATTATTTTTAATCATATGAGTGTATGCGTGTCTGTTTGGGGAGTAGATATGTGTGCATGAATGTAGTTGCCTATGGAGACCAGAAGAGGCTGCTTGATTGCCTGCAGTTGGAGTTACAGACAGTTGCAAAGCCATCTGACATGGATGCTCAGAATCAAACCGCAACCCCCTGCTAGAGGAATGTGCCTTTCATGACTAATCTCTCCAGCCCCTGTTTACTGATATTTTAATTTCAGGTATTTCCTATTTTTTTTGTTGTAGGAAGTATGATGATTATTACACTTTCCTATGCTGTATATATCTTTTTTCAGAGAGTTAAAGATTACTTCTTTTTTCACTAGTTTAGTGCTGTTGTGTGTGTGTGTGTGTGCATGTGTATCTGTGCATCTGCCTATCATTAGTAGTCTGACCTAAAAGGAGCCTGTGCTGGCTAGTTTTATGTCAACTTGACACAAGCTAGAGTCATCTGAGAAGAGAAAGCCTCAATTTAAAAAATTCCTCAAAGATCAGGCTGGGGGCAACCCTGTAGGGCATTTCTTAATTAGTAAATGGTGTAGGAGGGCCCAGCCTATTATGGGTGGTGCCACCCTGGGCGAGTGGTCCTAGTTTCTGTAGGCAAGAGGACTGAACAAGTCGTGAGAAGCAAGCCACTAAACAGCACTTCTCTAGGGCTTCTGCTCCAGTTTCTGCCTCCAGGTTCCTGCCCTGCTTGAGTTCTTGTCTTACCTGCTCTCGATGATGAACTAAGATATGGAAATGTAAGTGAAATGAACCCTTTCTTCCTCAAGTTGCTTTTGCCATGGTGTTTCATCAATGCCATAGTAACCCTAACTAAAACAGACTCTAAAGCGCTTCCCAATATGGACCATGGCCCAGGTAATTTGAAGGTTTCATCCTTTCCGACCCCCGAAGTCATCTTCCCAGACCCCTCCAGTCACTGTCTCTACTCCACAACATAGCTGTTTTCCTGACATTCCCTATCACCCACTTCCTGGGAGTTTTCCTTTATCCAGCTGTGGCAATGCAATATTTTGAAACTACCGCATGCATTCTGAGAGTGGAACTTCTGCTACCCCATGAGCAGAGTAAATAATACACCGTGAGGTCACTGAACAATCCTGAGTGAGGTAACCCAGACCCAAAAAGATGAACATGGGATGTACTCACTCATAATTGGTTTCTAGCTACAAATAAAGGTCAGTGAGTCTGTATTTTGATATCCTAAACAAGCTAAATAAGAAGGTGAACCCAAAGAAAAACATATAGCTATCCTCCTGGGGAGGGGAAGTAGACAAGATTGCCAGGCAAAAAATCGGGATCTTAGGGGTGGAGTGGGAGGGGGGTAGGGGGAGA